>NW_020172767.1:721581-727076 GCF_003031525.2 Neophocaena asiaeorientalis asiaeorientalis
ACAAGAAGGGAGTGGCGGGGGGGGGCCTGAGGAGGGCGGAGGAAGTGGGCAGCAAGGAGGCAGGATGCAAGACAGGAACGGGAATGGCCCAGAGTCCACGGTCCCAGCAGCAATTGACCATGAGCCTGGCTTGGGAAGGTTCCACCAAGCAGGCTGGGTCTGTCTCAACAGTTCAGTTCAGTGTCTTCTAGACAATTCCCTGCTAGTGGTGCCAGAGGGCTTGGAAAAGGAAGGGAGCAAGCCGTATTCACACATGTGCCTGCATTGTCCCAGGAGACCTCACACCCCCCAGCCACCCCCCGCCCATGGAGCAGGCCATCAGTTACGTCCTGAAGAAAGGACCTTCCTTAGTGGCCCAGAGGTTGCTGGGTCATGAGAGAGCCAGTTCTCCTGCCCGTGATGCTGTAGGGTCCAGTGAAGAGCGTGATGAATTAAAAGGATTCGCAATGAAACAAGAAGGTCTGACTACGTGCACAGGCAGAAGCTGAATTAAAAATTGAGTATAAAGTGAATGAAAAAGAAAAGCCCTGAGTCTCAGTGCTTATTCGCCCAGTCGGTCCGGGAAGAGGAGAGGTCAACTACCCCTGTAGGTTAAGTACTGTTACTGTATTCCGATTTCACACATGATGAAACAGAGGCACAGGGAAGGGAATTAACCTGACCAGTGTCGCCCCCTACCCTGACTCCCCGGGAGTTACTTGCTGAGAGGGGATTAGAACCCAGGACTTCTGACTTCTACACCACAGTTCTCTTCTCTGTCCCCATTGCTTCGGGACCGTCACACACTGGTAAACAATATTGTAGTGGCAAATGGGGGGCTATCCTGAAAGAGCTGAGAGGGACCGTGCAGCTTTGCTCCTGTCCTCAGGCCTCCCTGGGGGGCGAGATGAAGGAATGGTCCTGGTCCCGGTGCCCCTGTGGGGTGCATGGTGACAGGTGATGCTCAGTGGGCCAGCTCTGAGAGTGGGTGTGGCCAAGGCACCTATAAGACCCACCTCCGTTGCCATTAACTTGGGGAAGCAGCGAGGTGTGGCCAGACTGGGGCACGGAGGAGCCTTTGTGGCAGGTTTGGCCTTTATCCCAAACAGTGGGACGCAGTGGAAGGGCTACAGGCAGGGAAGCATCACAGGCAGGTGTGGGCTCAAGGAATCTTGCTCGCTGAGTGCCAGTCTGGACCCACGGAGACCAGCGAGGAGGCTGGAGGACTGGAGAGGCAAGAGCTAGTGGGGGGCTGGCGGCAGAAGGTGTAGGGAGAATCCAGTCTCCAGCCCCCACAGGAAACCCTCTGCCCACAAGGTCAAATGCCACCTGAAAGACAGCAATGATCATATTGTTTTATTAACTAGCTTTTCCAGCAATTTACATACGACAGTGCCCCTACAGAACAGGTGTCAAAAATACAGCAAACTCTATTGTGCTGAAAGAGTCACTTTGACAGGTGGAATTCACTGAGACTGAGTCTTGTGAAAGCATAAACAAATCTTTCTGTCAAAGTTTACATTGAAAGTGGAGAAAATGGATTTCAGAACCAGGCACACTCATAATGTGAAAGGCATTCTTATTTCCTTCAGAAAATTCTAGCACTACTCACACGCATGTGGCCCCTCATCCCCCAAACCTGTCTCCCCAACAGAATACACCATTTGGATGCCCAGAAATATGGGTGGCTCTAGAAGTGGCATCACTCTGGCTCCCAGCCATGAGGTCCCCACACAGATCGGCTCCACAACTTCCACCAAAGTAACGTGAGAAATCTTGGGGGGGCCTTGGCGTCAACCATCCAAAGGAGGGCATGGATCCCTCAGACAGAATAAAGCACTCTAGTTCTTGACTACACTTTACTTCTTCACCTTAGATCCCTTCTGCAGCAGCCATTTCTCTCCTTCTTCCAATGCTCCCTATGCCCCTGGCACCTGAGGTGGCCAGGCTGCACCTCTTGGCTTTCCGCATTGTGTTAAAAGCCCATCTTTGGTTTCTCCTGGTTGGCCCTGGCATCTGGGCATGTGTACTGGGCACTGGCAGTCCGCTGCCTGCTCCACTTTGGGCTGGTTTTGGTTCCACCCTGTCTCTGCCTCTACCTTCCTGGGAATCCCACAGCAAAGAGCAGCCCTACGCCTCCTTACCTTGCATGGACACCCCAAGGGAAGGTTTGGTCGAGGTCCGATTTGCGGTTAACAGTCGGGAAGTTCCATGAGCCGCCACCCTACTTTGCCTCTGCACCCAGCCCACAATGAGAGGGGATCCGCAAGACACCTGTTGTTACCATTTATCCCAGGCCAATAAAGAGTACTAACTTGCTATATGAAGCGACTCGGGGACAAGCAAAAGAAGCAACAATTGTGTGTGTGTGTGTGTGTGTGTGTGTGTGTGTGTGTTTTAATATTTATTTATTTGGTTGCACTAGGTCTTAATCGTGCCAGGCAGACTCCTTAGTTGTGGCATGCGAACTCTAGTTGTGGCACTCATGTGGGATCTAGTTCCCCGACCAGGGATCGAACCCGGGCTCCCTGCATTGAGAGTGTGGAGTCTTATCCACTGTGCCACCAGGGAAGTCCCCAACAATTGTGTTCTGCATAAGTCATTTCACTGACCTTCAAAAAGTGAAAAGTATTTGGCATCTCATCAGCTCATCTCCTGAACTGATGAGATGAACTTCAGCCTCGTGGCTTCTGGGCCGGTCAGCTGCGTGTCCAAACTGTAGAGACAGCAAAGGCGATGTGTGCAGATCAGAGATGGGTGAAGCACACTCTGGATTATCACCAGGCACCACTGAACTGCAGACCAACCCATCTGACCTGTAGAGTTAACCCCTTACTTGCAGAAGCGAGGATTATGATCATGAAATCAACGCACATCGGTAAATTAACTTGCATCGCTTTACAATAGTTTTCCCTTTACTGATTAAAGTCAAGGGTAGCAAAGAGGTGCGCTGCCCTGCTTGGAGAAATTCCCATTGGTCCACGCTGTAGACCTTCTGTAACGAGACACAAGGCAGTGGAAGTGGCCCCCAATTTGCTAAATTCCTGCACAAACACACACCATCCCACAGTCAGGAGGAAGAAGCTTCGTGAAAGTGCAATTCGTTAGACACTTTGTTAAAAACTGCCCCTTAAGGTCCGTCGACAGATGAATGGATAAAGAAGATGTGGTGTATATATACAATGGAGTATCACTCAGCCATAAAAAAGAATGAAATAATGCCATCTGCAGCAACACGGATGGACCTGGAGATCGTTTTACTAAGTGAAGTAAGCCAGACAGGGAAAGACAAATACCAAATGTTATCACTTATATGTGGAATCTAAAACATGATACAAATGAACTTATTTGCAGAGCAGAAACAGACTCACAGACATAGAAGACAAATTTATGGTTACCAAAGGGGAAGGTGGGGGGAGGGAGATAAATTAGGAGTTTGGGGTTAACAGATACACACTACTATATATAAAATAATCAACAAGGACCTACTGTAGAGCACAGGGAACTGCATTCGATATCTTGTGATAACCTATAATGGAAAAGAATCTGAAAAGGGGTATATACGTAATCACTTTGCTGTACACCTGAAACTAACATAACATTGTAAATCAACTATACTTCCTTAAAAACAAACAAATAAAAACCATTGCTTAGAGACGTTGGGCTACAAGCAACCCACTCTGAGCGCTGTCTCCCTACGGCTAGCCCAGGACCCTAAGCCAGCGGTTCCCTGTAACTTCACTTAGTTATTTATGCAGTGTGTCCTGTTCCCCGTCTATACATCAAATGTCAGCTTGCACCCTCATCAATCCCAACTCCACATATCAGGTCCCATAAAAGAAACATTTGCAATCCAAATAAAATGAGTGGCTGGAAAGCCAGATCGCCCCAACACCAGACAGGAGAACTTGATTTTAGTCAAGGTTTTGCGCTGGGCGCAGGGGAAGCACCAGGGAAGCCTGGGATGAGAGAGGAGGGGAGATGGGCCTCTTGGGGAAGGCCTTGGTCCTCACACCGAAGCTCTCAGTGCTTCTCGTGCCCGCCATGGGAGAGGAAAAATAATTTTCCCTCTACCCTTCTAGATTCTTGGCTGAGACGCCCCCGTAACAGAAGGAAAACAAGCAGAAGTGTAATACCTTCTTTTCCTCCTGTATACATGGGAGAGACCCAGGAGAACTGAGTAACTCCCACAAAGGGCCCGAGCTGCCACCTGAAATGTCATCTCCAGCTAAAGACAAAAGAAGATGTCGGTGGGAGGAGGGAGCCAGTTATGCGAGGGTATCAGGCAAAGCTCAGTAAACAAGGGTGTGGTTGTTATGCAGATTTCAGTCTTAAATCCACGATAAGAGTTTTTAGAGTTTGAGAGTTTTCCTTCTCTTCCCAGTATGGAGAGGGAGATGCCCTTACAAATGGAGATTTCTCTTATAAATGTAAATGTGTCTTACAAAGGGGTAACCTCTACTTCATTTTCAGAGTTTCTCCTAGGTCCATCGTTTCTTAAAGATAACCTGGTCAAGATAATCCTTATGCCAAGGACGCATATTTTGGGGCGCCAATTCTGCTCCTCTAGAAAGCCCTGCGCACTGGGCACCCCGGGGGAGGGGGAGAGACTCCGCCCACAGGAAGTTCTGCCAGCCGGAAACATCCTTGTCCTGGGCACGGCAGTCACCTGGACCTGCCCCTGCCAGAGGGCCGGTACCTCAGACACCCAAAGCTGCCTGGCCTTCACTACAGAGCCGGTGGGTGACAGTGGCTTCGGGTGTGGTGAGTGGGCCAGTTTGTCTGTGGATGTGGGCATTCAAGTCACAGCAGCCCTCAGATGAGCTGGCAGAGGGCACCCAGAGCTGCTTGGCCCTCTCCGTGGCATAGTGGGAAGCAGGATCTAGTTTCTGTTCTTCAAGAACCCAAGAACTCATCCCTAAACTCCCGCATCTCCAACGGAGCAGGGCCATGGACAAAGTTAGGGCCAGGAATATCTGAAGTTCAGAGCACCTTGCTCAAGGTCACAGCGCGAGGAGGAGACGCACTTACACCCCAGCTTTCTGTCCCCTGACGATTTCATCTTCCCTATTTTGCCCAGTATGTGACCCCATGATGCTTTGCTTCTTAACTGAGGAAGCAGCTAGAAAGCTAGCTCTAATGATGAGCAGTAAGAAGGAGTGGGTGCTAGGCCCCCTCAAACGTCTCCACCCATCTCACTGCACACCCCCTCCCTAGGCATTGCCAAGCTCCGTGCCTATTTGTTTGGCACTTGCTGGGTCCTCCCAGGGCTCTGACTGCCCCGGGGAATTGGAGGGAAGTGGTACCTACTCCCGTGTAGAGAGGCAGAACACAACAGATGCCCTTGAAGGCAGCCACTGAGCACTTGTTCTTGGCAGATTCGGGGCTGGACACCAGATGTGGGCTCCAGATGTTTTCCAGAGACGGAAAACACAGCGAGCACCCATGCCTTGTCCGCACCCGGGTGGCAAGCTAGCAGGGCAGGGGGGAAGCAGACAGAAGTACAGGCAGAGCAG
>NW_020172767.1:727384-735292 GCF_003031525.2 Neophocaena asiaeorientalis asiaeorientalis
GATTTGCTGAGTTTCACAGGGAGGAGGGGGACCCAGAGGTAGGAAGAGGTCACGGTCACAGGCCCACACAAAATGCAAGCTATTCTTCTCATTCTTGGGACTCACAGATTTTGAAGCCAGCTCTCCTGTTTTCTTTGCTGGGTATTTCTACCAGCGCCTGTCTGATCCCCTTCCCAGCATGCTTAGCAGCTGCTCTCCCTCCAGCAGCTGGGGAAGGCTGGCTCACTGCCTTCCTCTGGACCTGGCCTGACTATCACAGGGAGTCCTTTGGGATAGCAAGTCCCCCGTCCAAGGAAGGCCTCAGGAAGGAGCAGGGGCAGCTGCCCCAGCCTGCGGGACTAATGTGGAGCTGCACTCCCAGACCACAGGCAAGTTCCTGGGCCCAAAGCTGCACCCACAAGAAAGGCTGACACTTTTCTTTCCCTGGAAATCCTACTTTGTAGACATGAGGAAAGGAGTGTCCACCCCAAGGTCTGGCCGGCCCGCGCGCCCTCCACACCGACGACGCAGGGAGGAGCTGGCCTCTCCCCCCGGCTGCCTCCTGACTTGCTCTGGGGTCTCCACACTGCTTTGGGCGACTGGGTCAGGGGGCCAATGCCCAGGGCAAGAGTTCAGGCCAGAAAAAAGACACATTCTTTTTGTTTTTTAATTTATTTATTTACTTATCTTTGCTTTGGGTCTTCGTTGCCGCGCATGGGCTTTCTCTCTAGTTGCGGTGAGCGGGGGCTACTCTTAGTTGCGGAGCACAGGCTCTAGGCGCATGGGCTTCAGTAGTTGTGGCGCACGGGCTCAGTAGTTGTGGCTCGTGGGCTCTAGAGTGCAGCCTCAGTAGTTGTGGTGCGCCGGCTTAGTTTCTCCTCGGCATGTGGGATCTTCCTGGACCAGGGATTGAACCCGTGTCCCCTGCATTAGCAGGTGGATTCTTAACCACTGCGCCACCAGGGAAGTCCCCACATTCCTCTCATTGTCATTTGAACCCTTTGTCCCAGAGTGGCCCCATCTCCTCCCTGACTTGTCCCTGCGCCTTTGAAGCAGCTAATGTGGGTTTCCCTGGGGGTGTTAATGACCTGCAGATTTAAGGCCTTGGAGGATCAGCTGCCTGGGTAGTCCAGGGGCCACAAGTAACAGAACGGGCTTGGGGGAGGGGAAGGTCTATGGACATTCGAACCACTTTGGAGTGTCCAGCACTGCATTCAGTTTTCACACCCACTCTGAGAGGTGGGCATCGTTAACGCCTCTTCGCAAATGGAATTTCTGAATCTCACTGAGGTTGAGCCACTTGCCCAAAGTCACAGAGCTAGTAAGTGGCCATTGGCTGGATTCTAACGCAGACCATTAACTTCAAAAGCGTGTGCTCTTCCCACTGCTCTACCCAACGCTCCTGGGTGGATAATTCAGATCCTCCCCATCAAAGTTCCTCTGGGAGTCTGCACTCATTTAACACCTTCAAGTCAAGCTGCATTTCCTGAGCCGCTGCTGTTCAGGCAGATGTCCGGGGGCGCAGCCTCTGATGAGGACTTCTTCGTGGTAGGACTTCTTCCTCCACTAGAATATAAGCCCCAGGACCACAGGCATCTCTGCCAGGTTTGCTCATTTTCACTCTCTAGTATCTAAAAGTGTGCTGCTCAGTCCAGTAGCTACTGGATCTAAATTCGTTGAAATTAAACAAAATTAAGAATTGAGTTCCTCAGTTGTACTGGTCTCATTACAGAAGTTTCTAGAACAATGCCTGGAGCACAGTAGGCACTGAATAGATCTCTTCCGAATGTGGAATGAATAAAAGGACTTGGAACGCTCTGACTTTGCTACAGAGTCAATGGAGCAAACGTCATTCCAGGTGGAAGGCACGATATACCTAAAGTTTTATTTGGTTTCTATTTCTGATAAGGGTGGACTAGGGAATGTGGATCATTCTTCTCAATGAGAACAACTAGAAAAGGTGGGTAAAAGGGTAAATTGATGGGCAAATGTAAATGAACACAGGCTGTATAAAACAATAAGAATGAGATCTTAATATTATGGGGGCTTTAAAGTATATACAGAATTAAAGTATGCTAGTACAGCAGCATAGGAAATGGAAGAGGACAAGTAGAATTAAAGCATTTTAAGGTCCTTGCATTGTCTGGGAAGAGAGTAAAGGTACAAATGAACATTAAACTTTCATAAGTCAAGGATGAGTGTTATAATCTCTAGGGCAATGGTTTTCAAAATGTGGTCTGGGGACCCCTGGAGTCTCCAAAAACATTTCAGTGGGTCTGAAAGATTGAAACTATTTTCATAATGATGCTAAGATGCTAGTTGCCTTTTCCACTCTCCTCCCACACCCGTACAGTGGAGTTTTCCAGAGGCTACGTGATGAGTGAGGTCACAACAGATTGAATGCAGGAGCAGATAGGAGAATCCAGCTTTCTACTATCAAGCCAGTGTTTCATTTTGGGGACAGCAAATTATGCCCAGGGACTGAGATTGTCTTTGCCAACACAGATTCACTGCAGGGACTGTAATTTCACAAGCCAATAACATACAGGATAATGTCTCCTAATAAGCCAAAAAAGAAATAACATACTCCAATCCAATGATAGATTAATCATACCATTGTTCCAGGCAAGGGGAGGTGAAAGGAAGAAAGTCAAAAGCCAGTTGAGGTGTACCTTTTCTACGAGTTTTGGTTTCTTGGGAGGGGTGGCTTTGCCAACAGAGTTTACATCCAGCTTCCAGCACAAAAATAAAAGTCTCTCGTTGCTAGAGCATGTTGCTAGGGAACAACGTTGCGGTGTTGACCAGAGGGTTGATCTCTCTCCAGGGGCAGTGCTTGGTTTGTAACCACTTCAGGAAAGTAGTTGCCTTTACCAGGGCAGGAGCTAATATCCCAAGGTCTTCGGAGAGGTAGATGAGCAAAGGGTAGCACTGCCCAGACTGAAACTCTGGCTTGTCCTCACAAACTCTTGTATTTATAGTCTACATGCCCCCTAGCCATAGTTGCCAGTTCATCTGTTCTTAGGGATGAGCCCCCAGCGGGGCCCCTCAGCAGCTGAGCTCCTGAGTGCTTATCAACCGCAACAGATGACATGATGACATCCTGACACGGCTTACTTCCTTCTGATATCAAAACAACTCTACTTCTAAAAACAACTTTTTTTTAGGGGGGGTCTTTGTTATAAACAAGGGAATTAAAACAACTTCACTTAGCTTGCTTCCATGTCTTGACTATTGTAAACAGTGCTGCTGTGAACATTGGGGCGCATGTATCTTTTCAAATTAGAGTTTTTGTGTTTTTCGGGTATATACTCAGGAGTGGAATTGCTGGATCACAGGGTAGTTCTATTTTTAGTTTTTTGAGGACCCTCCATATGCTTTTCCATAGTGGCTGTGGCAACTTACACTCCAACAAACAGTGTACCAGGGTTCCCTATTCTCCATATCCACTAACACTGGTTATTTGTAGACTTTTTAGTGATGGCCATTCTGACAGGTGTGAGGTGATATCTCGTAGTTTTGATTTGCATTTCTCTGGTAATTAGCGATGTTGAGCATTTTCTTCATGTGTCTGGTTGGCCATACAATAGCCAAGACACGGAAGCAACTCAAGTTCCCATCAACAGATGATTGGATTAAGATGGGGTACATATATACAATGGAATGTTAACCATAAAGCAAACAATGAAATTTTGCCATTTGCAGCAACATGGATGGACTTGGAGCGTATTGTACTAAGTGAAATAAGTCAGACAGAGAAAGACAAATACTGCCTAATATCACTTACATGTGGAATCTAAAAAATAATGCACATGGATATATGTGCAAAACAGAAACAGACTCACAGACATAGAAAACAAACTTGTTACCAAAGGGGAGAGGGAAAGGGGAGGGAAAATTAGGGATATGGGATTAACAGATACAAGCTACCTTATATAAACCAGATAAGCAACAAGGATGTGCTGTATGGCACAGGAAATTATACCTATTACCTTGTAATAACCCACAATGAAGTATAATCTGCAAAAATGCTGAATCACTATGCTGTACACCTGAAATGAACATAATATTGTAAATCAGCTGTACTTCAATAAAAAAAACTTCACTTAGGTCATAAACAAGTGGATTTGAAATCATATCAAACCAATACACAACAGCCAGACAGTAAAGAGTTTTGCAAAAATGTAAAGCAATACCACTCTTCTCATTACATTTTTTGTTTAGAAGAATACAGTTATTTTTCATAAGACAAATGTTGTGTTGACATGTAATCGTGTATTAGTCACGGTTCTCCAGAGAAACAGAACCAATAGGATATATATATATATATATATATAGAGAGAGAGAGAGAGAGAGAGAGAGAGAGAGAGAGAGAGAGAGAGAGAGAGAGAGAGAGAGAGAGAAGACAGAGACAGAGAGACAGAGACAGAGAGAGATTTATTATAAGGAATTGGCTCACACGATCTTACGATTATGGAGGCCAGCAAGTCCCAAAGTCTACAGGGGGAGTAGGCAAGCTGGACACCCAGGTGTAGTTCCAGTCTGAGTCTGAAGGCTGGAGAAATAGGACAAATGATGGTGTGGTTCTACTGTGAAGGCCAGCAGGCTCAAAATTAAAAGTTCTATTTTTCAGAAGACACTGCTAAGAGAAGCAAAGACAAGTCCCAAACTGGGAGAAAATATTTGCAAATCCTTTGTCTGATAAGGGATTCATATCTAAAATATATAAAGAAGTCTCACAAGTCTTCGTCTTTCTTGCCTTCTTTTAGACGAATTGTTTTTACTATTCCTTTCTCTCTCCTCCATCCTTGTCAGTTGGTGGTTATATCTCTCTAGATTTTTAGTCGTGGTTACCAATGTTTCAGTTCAAGTTTGAAGGCAGGAAAAAGCCTCTATCCTAGTGGGAAGACATCGGGCAGGAGGAATCCTCTTACTTGGGAAAGGGTCAGCTTTTTGTTCTCTTCAGGCCTTCAACTGAGTGGATGAGGCCCACCCACATTGGAGCAAGCAATCTGCTTTACTCGGTCTGTCAATTTAAATGTTAATCTCATCCAAAACTGCCCTCACAGAAACACTCAGAATAACGTTTGTCCAAATGTGCGGGCACTCAACGAGTTAACAAATAGATTTTTAAAAAAATTTGTTAATGAATTGATAAATAGTTTTAAATGGTCTCAGTTTTAATTGTGACATATTAAATATGACCTTTGCTTCTTCCCCATCAATCTCACCTGTAGAGACATAGCCTGATTCTCTGTGAGCAGATAGCTCTGTCTTAACACTTTTGATGGCAAGATAGGAGGAGGAATGAGAAGAGTGGGGGGAAAATCATGGGCACCTAAAAGATACTCCCAAGGCACTCCAGCCCAAGGGAGCTCTACTTGCTAATGGATCGTGATTGTTTCTACCAAACAATCTCAACTCTCTCACTCTCTCTTTCAATATGTGTATTGTATATTGTATATATGTATCCGTATATATATACAGATACATACTTATACATACACAGGCAGAACCCAGAACCACATGAAGCATTTCAATGAAGCATATACGCAGTTTGAAGGAGGATAATCTGTTTCCAGCAGAGATAGCGATGTGATCGTTTGCAGTGGTGCAGCGGGGGTCACAAGTTTGTTAGCAAACTGGTAAATGATTGCACCAAATGCAACATGGGCAAAAAAGCAAGCGCCTCAAGGGGCTTTCCAGTGTCACTGGACAAAGGGAGATGTCACTGAAGTGTAAAGACTTTGGAGATGGGAATTGACAATGGAGCCCACTCTTTAGGAGGTTAAGACAGGCAGATGGTACCTGGGCATTCATTTGCTTGAAAGACGGAATCGGTATAAGGGGCCCCGTGCCTGGGCATATATAAGCGGTGCTGTAGACGTAGGAATATTTGCTTCTTTGGGCTTCATGCTTACTTTTCCAACATGGCCATTCCCTTTACAAATGATACAAACCCCTCACAGCTGCACGGAGCTCAGCGGTTGGCTCCAAAAATGCTCTCCAGCCTCTGTGGCGTCTGGCCCTCCCAACAACCGTGGGGCTTTGATGGCTCAGCTCTTACATCCCCATCTGTGGATGGGGAAAGAGACACAGCCAGGTCCCAGGACTGGAGGGAGGCCCCTGGGAAAGGATTTACCCCCAGGCTGCCCCCTCTTAGCCCCTGTGACACTCGTGCCCTCACCATTAACACAGGATGTTTACTGAGGGGTGGACCCCATCGTCCCTCCTATTCCAGGGACCGGGTGAGCAGAGGAGAGAGGCCTGGGGTCTGTCTCACAGACTCCTGCTGTCTGTCTGCACCCAGGTCTGGATCTTCTTCACTTCACTGAGACAGCCAGCCCCCCACTGCTAGAGGACTGGGGGTGCCCTGCCGCCCGCTCCGGCCGTCCTCCATCACTGGCCATTTCTCACCTGGACCCCAGGCGTGCTGGACCCAGCTAACCTCTTTTCCCAATGAGAATGCACAGTTGAACAGCCAGACTCTTTCTGGATTGTGAGAAAACAACAAGTAAGCTTCTGGCATGTGCCCGACTGAAATGTGGCCTATGAAGGCTTAGCAACCGCGCCCACGGGCAGTCAGGGGACCCTGCAGGGCAGATGCATCTGGGGGATGAGAGCAGGGGCCTGGGACAGGTGCAGAGGGATTAAGGTGGCTGAGGGGCAGCACAGGAGGCTACCTGGTATTTTCTGAGGGTTTAAAGCCAAGCTTAGCTGCAGATCGGGTAGCGGCTACACAGTAGACTTTCCCTGACCACCTGCGCCCCTACCGCCACCCTCTGCACGCATGCGCGCACAGACACGCTCGCAGGCATGCGCGGTTCTGTACGTGGTGATGCACGTGCGGACTCAGGTGCCCAGAGACGGCCCTTTCACACACACACACGTACAGGGACACACAGACAAATGCGCACACTCCCACAAGCCAGCCGTGCCAGGCGCCTCTCCTCTGTTCCCTTACAACTCCGGCCTCCCTCTGCTGTAGCCCTTAGCCCACTGGCCTAGAAATGCCCATTCCTAGCACAAGTGCCCTGATCCCCTTGTGGAAAGACCCAGGGAGGGGGTGTCAGTGCATCACCCAGGCCCCAGAGCTGGGAGTCCGAAAGGCTTCCTCTCTCCTGCCTCTCACAACCCCCCTGCCGCCACTCATTCAGCCCTCCCTGCAGCTGGGTCCCCCTCCCCAGGAAGCCAGCCCCGGCGGGCTTCCACCCAGGCCGCCTGCTGCCTCTACTCCCCGCTCACTCTCTCCCATGGGAGGCCTGTCGTGCGCCGGGGCCCCAGGCCTCGAGTTGAGGTCTGTCCGAGGCAGCATGGTGCTCCCTGAACCCGGGCTCCTCTCTTTCCCAGGCCCAGTCCGGATCCAGCAGCTAGCTTCCCTTCCTCTCCTGCTGCCTCGGCCCAGGAGGGGCCCCATGCGCTCCTGCTCACATCTGAGCCTAGATGAGTGTTATGGTTTGTCCTCCCCAAAGATGCTGAGTCCTAGTCTCCAGAGCCTGGGAATGTGACCTCATTTGGACATAAGGTCTTTACAGAGGTAACAAGTTAAGATGAGCTGTTTAGAGTGGGCCCTACAGACACTTTGATTTCGGGCTTCTGGCCTCCCAGTGGAGCCTTGCGAGGCCATCTCGCCTGTACCCTCCTGGTGAGCTACCTTGAGGTGCTGGGTAGGGACCCGCTCTGCTGGCTCTGGTCTGACAGCGTGATCCCGCCCTGAAGCTGGCGCACATTGTTCCTGAGGGCCCTGCCTGCCTTTCTGTTTCATTCATGTGGTCCCTCCCGGAAACCTTCTGATGCTCGTGAATGCAACCAAGTCCCCCCTCAGCTGCCAACCCTTCGATCGCTCCTCGCGGCCCCCAGATAAAGCCCCAGCCCCAGCCCTCCCCATGCCAGTGGAGCCTGCCTGGCCGGGGTCCTGCCCACCTTGACAGC
>NW_020172767.1:735630-798440 GCF_003031525.2 Neophocaena asiaeorientalis asiaeorientalis
TAAAGCCCCAGGAATCTGGATGTCATCCTCCCTCCCTCCCTCCCTCTCCCCCACGCCCCTACGCAACCCATGACCAAGTGCAGCTACACTCTCTTCCAGCCAGCTCACCACCTGCGGCCGCCCACTCCAGCCTCAGCTCCCCCGTCCCTGCCCGGATGGCTGCGCTGGCCGCACCGCTGCCAGACTGCACACCTCTCGCCATTCTCTATGGGGCACCGGAGGGATCCCGCGTCCGCTGCCTACTTCTAACATGTGGGTGGCACCGAGCACGAAGGCCCGGCTCCCTGGCAAGGCCGCAGGGCGCTATCTGACTGCAGTCCTGTCATCCTCTCTGACGTCGTTTTCTAGTCTCCTGTCACTTGCTGTCGCTGATCTAGGAGAACTCCCAGGGTCCCCTGCAACGGTGGCCTGGGTTCTTCCGAGGTGGCAGAGGTGTGCTGGTGTGGCGGGGGCCTGGGTAGCCAAGGGGCCTCTGACGCCGCTACTTTCTCGGGGAGCAGGGGAGGCCCCGCCAGGCCGGCACCAGGGTCTCCAGGGCTGAGGTCAGGGTGGGGAGCACAGATCACTCTACTTAGACCCGGCTTCTCAGAGCTGTCCTCCAGCCCCAGATTCCAGAAAGTGCTTCCTGTGCTTGGCGTTAACAGACGGCCTGTGGGAGCCAATGGGTGTGAGTGTGTACATGCTCACGAGTATGTAGTGTTCACTATCCATGTGTGTCCGGGTGTGTGAATGTGACTATGTGTATTCGACGCTTGGATATGTACATACACCCTCCACATGCACGTATGTCTGTTGTGTGTTCATGTACATGTGTAGGTGTGTGTATATGTTTATCTCTGAGTGCATTGACATGTCTGGGTGTATGTGCATGTATATGTGTCTTTGTTTATGTATGTGTGTGTGTTCATGTCTGGGAGTGGGTGTAAGTGTATGCATGGTGTGTATCCATGGGTGTGTATGTGTGTAGAAATGTGTGTGTGCATATATACATACATGCATGTGTGTGGGTGGGTATGTATGTTGTGGGTGTCTGTGAGTGTGTACCTGTAAAAACAGTGTATGCGCACAGGTGTGTATGTGTGTGTGTGTGTGTTTAGGTGTGTGTAGCTACATATGAGTGTGTGTTTGGGGGTGCAGATGGCTTCGGTTCTACGGGTATGTGTCTGTATCAGGGCGTATCTGCACAGGTGTGGGTGAGTGTGTGTGTGTGTGTGTGTGTGTGTGTAGGTACATGTATATGAGTGTGGGGCGTGTGGACGTGTATGGCTATGCATGTGTATGACCCTCTATCTGGGTGTACCTGCACTGGTGTGGATGTGTGGAGGAGACGTAGCTATGTGTCCAGGTGTGGATGTGTGTGTGATGTGGATGTGTACGGGTATATGAATGTGTGTCTATATCAAGTATGTCTTCCTGGATGTGGTACGGAGCACACATCATGTGTGTGTTGGATGTAGATGTACGGGTATATGAATGTGTGTCTATATCAAGTATGTCTTCCTGGATGGGGTATGGAGCACACGTCATGTGTGTGTTGGATGCCGATGTGTATGTATATTCATGTGTCTGAGTGTATCCGCACAAGTGTTGATGTTTGTGTCCCTGTGTGTGGGGGGTGTGAGTGTGGATGGGTGTGTAGATGTACGCCTGTGACTGGGTACGTCTGCATGTGTGGCTGTAGGGCATATGTTTGGGTGCGTGGGTGTGTGCCTGTATCTAGGTCTATAGGTACAGGTATGTGTATGTATTTTTGACTAGGTGTATGTTTTTCTGTTCACGTGTGTGTGCATGCGTGTTGGGGGTGTAGTTCAGTGTACAGGTGTGTCTCTAAATCCAGGTGTATCTGCACAGGTATGTTTGTCATAGGTGTGTGTATGCATATTTGTGTGTAGGTGTATGTGTGTCAATATGTGTGTGTGCACCCATGTGTGTTGGGAGTACAGTTGAGTGTGCAGATGTGTGTCTATACCTGGGTGTATCTGCACAGGGGTGTGTGTGTGTTTGTGTGTCTGTAAGCGTACATTGAGAGTGCAAATGGGCGTGTGGATGTGTATCTGTATCTAGCTCTATCTGCACAGGTGTAGATGTGAAGGCAGTTCGTGTGTGTGTGTGTGTGTGTGTGTGTGTGTGTGTGTGTGGAGAAGGTGTGTTTGTTTGGAAGGGCTGTATGGATGGTACCTGCCCGGGCACTTATGTTCCACAGCCATCTGGGCAAGTCATCACCCCTCTTTCTTCTGAGGTTTCCACGTGTAGAAAATGGGCACAGCTACAGTTCCAATCTCACAAGTTGGCTTTGAGCATTAAATCGGCTTCCCCAACATCAGATCTCTCCTGAGGGACCCCAGTCAGTGGGTTCAAAGAGATCCCTGCCTCCGACTCAGAATCATGAAGACTCTCACTTCTTATAGGCTGCCTGGAAAACACTGCAGGCAAAGGCAGTGAGAGGCTGCAGGCCTGGGCCCCCTTTTATGGGTACCATGTCCCCCATCTCCCTTCACCCTGGTCTGCCCGGAGCCCCAAACTGGGTTCATCCCATCAGGACAGTGACAGCTCCTCGGGCACCGACTTCCACACTTGAGCCTGTCAGATGAAGCTGAGCAAAGAAACACAAAATTTAATAAAGCCCAGAAACCAGGAGAGCTCTCCAACCCAAATCAATCCTCCATGTGGTTTTAATTAAGTTATAGCCCTTGTGATTAAAGAGTGTAAATTTCATTACTGTGACCATTTATCAAAGAGCGTACCTGCTGAACCTTTGCAACAGACAGGGAAGAAAGCTTTTTATTTTCATCAGCACCAAGTGCCCTGCTTGTACAGTATCTCCATTGACTCATCAGGGAGAATTGTCGCCCCTCCCAAGCTGCCACCCACATAGTAATGACAAAACCACGCCCCTCCCCATATTGCCCATCAATAGGCCAAGGCAGGTGAGCATGAAATCTGATTTGGTTCCAGTGTCTCTCCCAACCCTCAACCGGTGAGGCCACCCCTCTACCAAATCCCAGTCCAAGCCCCAGGAGTCAGGGTACATAGAGCAGGGAGCCTGAACGTTCGCTAGTTTCTGGATGTATGTGTGTGTACGTGTGTCCTTTCAGTTTTTCAAGACTGTTTTATTGAAGTAGTATATACAGAAAAGCACCCAGGTCACGTGTGTACAACTAGATACGTTTCACAATGTGAATGCACTTGTGTAACCAGAGCCCAAGTCAAGAAACAGAACATTAGGGGTCCCAAACCACCATATTACCCTGATGGTCACTAATCTCCCAGCCAGTGGTAATCAGTGTCCTGAGTTCTACCAGTGTTTGCTTACTTATGTACTTTACTTAAATGGAATCATACAGAACTTGCTCTTTTTGTGTCCAGTTTTTCTCTTTTACCCAACATCATGTTTGTAAGATTTGTATGTGAATATGCCACATTTATTTACCCACTCTACACTTGGTGAATATTTGGTTTGTTTCCAGTTGGGACAGTATGAACAATGCCATTACGACCATTTATGTTCATGTCTGCTGGTGAACATATACGTGCATTTCTGTGGGTTAGCATACTTACTAGTGGAATAGTTGGGTCATGCGTGTATGTTTTGCTGTAGTAGATACTGCCAGATTGCCATTCTCCAAGGTGGCTGCACAATTTACCCTCCCACCAGCAGTATATGAGCAATTTGATTGGCCTACATCTGTCTATGAGAGTTTTGGTTGGTCCACAGTCTCATCAACACACCGTATTATCTGTCTTTTCCATTTTAGCCATTCTGGTGGGTGTGTAGTTGTCCCAGGTTGGCTTCCTCGGGAAGCAGACTCTAAGATACATGTTACTGTGCAGGAAGTATATTGAGGTGTGCTCTACAGGAACAATATCTTTGAGGGAGTGGAGGAAACAGGATTAGGCAGAGGAGAGGTTGGGTTGAGATGCAGTCACACCAAAGACCTCAGGCACTCCCGTGGAGAACTCTGGAGCTGGAATGACCCTTAAGAATTGTTCCAGATTAAGGCTGGGGACTGAGCTGTTGCACCTCCTTTCAACCAGTTATTGGATGCAGGCTTCGCCTGGGGAGAGGAGGTGACTTCAGGCTAGGTGGCTCTTTCTAGCTAAGGGCAATCACCAGGAGGGGGAACTCAGCTGTGGGCTGTCAGCTAGCACTCTCAGCAAGCGGGGAGATGGGTGCTTCAGTCCTGAAGGGGGAATCTGGGAAACACACGACAGAGTCCACTACAGTAGTGGTACCGCATGGTAGTTTTCATGTGCATTTTTCTGATGACACCCTGAGATTGCACATCCTTTGGCCATTTGGATAGCCTCTTTGATGAAATGTTTATTCAGGTCCTCCGTCAAGTTTTCTATTGTCTTTTTCTTGTTGATTGGTAAGAATTCTTCATATATTCAAGATAGTTCTTTGGATTTATATTCTGGACATAAATCTCAAAGAACCATCCAGAATATACAACATATAAAGACTTCCTACAAATCAATAGGAAAAAGACAGATACATCCATAGAAAATGTGACGATGGACCTGAATAGATTATATATCGCAAATATCTTCTCTACTCTGAGGTTGGCCTTTTTACACTCTTCCTGTTTGTTTATTTATTTATTTCATTTTTATTGGAATATAGTTGCTTTACAATGTTGTGTTAGCCTTACTGTTTTTTTTGATAAACAAAGGTTGTTAATTTTAATGTAGTCTAATTATATTTTTAATATGGTTAGTGCATTTAATGTCTCATCTAAGCTATCTTTGCTTACTCTAAAGTCATGAAGATATTCTCCTATGTTCCCCTAAAATATATATACTTTATATATATATATTCAACCTTTTAAACTTGACCTATGACATGAGGTGGGAGTCTCAGTGTATCTTTTTCCATGTTATATTCAATTGACCCATAGTAATTTATTTGCTTATTTAAATTTATTTTATTCATTTATTTATTTATTTTTTGGCTGTGTCGGGTCTTCATTGCTGCTCGCGGGCTTTCTCTAGTTGCGGCTACTCTTCGTGGCAGTGCACGGGCTTCTCATTGCGGTGGCTTCTCTTGTTGTGGAGCACAGGCTGTAGGAGCGTGGGCTTCAGTAGTTGTGGCATGCGGACTCTAGAGCGCAGGCTCAGTAGTTGTGGTGCACGGGCTTAGTTGCTCTGCGGCATGTGGGATCTTCCCGGACCAGGGATCAAACCCGTGTGGCCTGCATTGGCAGGCGGAATCCTAACCACCGCACCACCAGGGAAGTTCCATAGTAATTTATTGAAGAGGTAATGTTTTTCATAAATCAGGTAATGATGTATGTGTGGCTTTGTTTCTGGACTTTTTATGCTGTTACATTGTCAAATTGACTTTTACTTTCCTTGCACCAATATCACATCGTCTTATTTATTATAGCATTCTTGATATCTAGCTATCTATCAGTGTAAAAAAAAGTTTTTTAAAGACTGCTTGGATTTTTATTGGGATTGTGGCGAATCTATGGATTAGTATGAGGAAGATGGATATATTTACGGTATTTGGCCTTCCAATCGGGCCTTACATCTTTCGTTTATTTCTAGTTATTTCATGTTTTCTGATACCGTAAATGGTGTATTTTCTAACTTTATTTTCTATTTATTTGTTGCCGATATATAAAAATATAACTGGTTCTTATATATCGACTTTGTATCTTGCTACTTTATGAATCCTTATAGTTTGTAGATTCTTTTGGATTTATTATGTACCCAATCATGTGGTTTCTGAATAAAGGATTTATTTATTTTCTATTGAACTAGGTTGGACCTCTGGTACAATGTGGAACAGAAGTGGTGATAGTGGGCAACTTGTTCTCATTCCCAATCTATGGGGAAAGATTCTAATATTTTACTGTTGATTATGATGGCTACCATAGTTTTTTGTAGCTTTCCTTTATTGGAGCAGAAACTTACCTTCTATTCCTAGTGTGCTAAGAGATTCTTGTTTGTTTGTTGTATCATGGGTGGCTGTTGAATGTTGTCAAATGCTTTTCTGCAGCTATTTAAATAACTATAATTTTCTCCTTTATCTCTGTTGATAAGATTAATCACATTAATTGATTTTCTAATATTAAATCACCCTTGCATGCCTGGAATAAACCTCAGTTAGTTGTTGAATCAGTTTGTGTTTCCCCCTAAAGCAGATACTGGGTCAAGAATTGAAGTACAAGGAGGTGATTCCTGAAAACACCAGAGGAAATATGAAGTGCTTCTTTTCCCTCTCTTTCTAAACACACACACACATATATATATATATATATATATATATATACGTTCATGAGAGAAATTGGCCTATAATGTTCCTTTCGTGTAATATCCTTGTTAGGTTTGGGAAGCAAGGCTATAGTGGGCTCATCACAAAGAGAAGTGTTCCCACTTTCTCTACTCTCTTCTTAAATGTTTGGAAGGATTCACAGATGAATCAATCTGGGCCTGGGGGTTCTTTGTGGGATGATTTTTAACTAATATTCAATTTCTCTGATAGATATTGGACTACTCAAAATTTCCGTTTCTTCTTCTGTCAGCTTTGGAAGCTGTATCTATTTTGTTTTTTAGATATAAGAAAAAGAAACCTCTGAGCACAAGAGAGCACCTAACTTGAGCTATCATGTGAGATAAATGACCCTTGCAGAGATGCAGCCAGTTTCCCTGCCGGGTCCAGGGCTGCAAAAGGTTAACTTTATTTATGATAGGAATGGACTTGTCAAATCAGAGCATAAAATGATCTGGAGGCAAATGATGATGCATTGACTCTCAAGCATTTCCATGTTATCAACAGCCCTCCGTGATTATGTAAATTGGAAATAAATGAAGAAGCCAGTTGTAGAAGGCAATTGTGACAAATCCACAAAAAGAATGATTCTCGATTAATAGTTAATGATACATGTCAGGGGGCGTAGAGGTATTGGGTTTCTCCTCCTCCAGAGTGTGCTCTCCCTTTTCCCTTCTGTGCAACCCTCCCAGCAATGCTGAGCTCTACCTGACCCACGGCCAAGACTGGGAAATTGAAAACTCCAGGCCGGGGGAGGCCACAGAAGTCTATGGCAAAGCAAGATTCAACAGCTCCTTTCGCAACTTGCAAATGGGCTGGAAGAGAGCCAGCAAGGATGCTGCAGTGTCAAGCTTGTTTAAAAGCCACAGTGTTAAATGAGTACGCGGCTGGGTGCGGCTGGGTTTACTAACACGAGGTTTATTAACATGAACCGTCAGGTCAGTGGTACCCAAGTCACAATCCCTCCCCTCTCATCTTTTGGTAACAATTCATAGAGAAAGCGCATGTCAATTCTGCAGCTCAGACAGTCTGAGGTCTGGAATAACAAACACAAGGGCACCGGTGCTATTAAAATCAAATGGGGTTTGATGGAAGGGCCCACAGAGCCAGAGACAGCACTTATGAACAGTCTGTACACACAGGTACCTGGTGGTGGTGTGGAAATTGATGAAAGAACAAAGGCGTTTAAGGGAACTGCCTGGTGTCTACAGATTTCAGACACTCTCAGCGCCATGAGGTAATCTGTATAGGTGCAGACCTTTGAAAAACTCCCACTCCTAGGATGCAGGAGGGTGTCAGAGCAGTGAGGTAAGAATGGATGGGAATCTCCTGTGGACAGAGTTGGGGAGAGGGCTGCTGGAGGGGCACTCAGCCTTTTCAAGAGTTGACAAGCCCTGGCCAGTTTTAAACCAGGGAAGCCCTAATACTTTTGACTGGCCCAGGGAGGGCTTTTATCCTGGCCAGGGTCCCCAGTACAACAGCAACTGACAGGGGGCTTGGAAGCCCAGATCCTGGTTCTACTGGGCCACTGGCTTGTTGCCTGGTCTGGATGAGTTTCTCTACTTTACCATAATTCTTCAAGGTGGTAGGTGGGTAAAATCCCCTGGTGGGTAAAGAGCTGAGACTCACTAGAGGTGCCAGGATTTGGTAGCTGGGGAAAGTATGACACTGTGGGTTCCTTTTGGCCTTTGCCCCAGAGCCCAGTCACTGAAGCTTTTAACAAAAATACTCTGGAAATCAAGGCTTCGACACTCAGAAGACCCGGGTTGAAGCCCTGCTTCTGCCAATAAATCACTGGGTGACCTTGGGCTATTTCCTGCCCCACACAGTGTTCCCAAATGTCCAATGGGAGGGTCCCCCAGTTGGATGGGACCAAACAAGTTATCAAAGACCCCAAAAGAGTTTTTGGTTCTATAGGCATTCTCTATCTACTGATATTCACAGTTTCAGGAATTTAAACTAAGAAAACTTTAAACCATTTATTTATTAATTCATTTAAAAGTAACACGAATAAACCTATTGCGTGTTAACATAAATAACTATATTTTCCGGAACAAAAGTGATCAGTGAGAAGAGTGACATTGTTTTACAGTTTTGCAAATCTCTTTAACGTCAGGCTTAAAAGAAGACAGCTGGATTCTGGTATCTGCTTCTGAGTTCAATCTGTTGTGATATCACATGTCATGTTGTCTCTAGAAAAATTCACTGTGCAGCTGCGAGAGAAGGAGAGCGGAAGAGGCAAACACATCTTGATATTATTGTGAAAAAGGTTTTGATCTTGTGGGCCCCAGAAAGGGTGTCCGGGACCCTCGGGGGCCCCTGGACCACACTGTGTGAAGCACACCCCCTACGTGCTCCAGATCAAATCCAGGACCAGGTGTCCCGTTCTCCAGAAGGTGTCTACGCATTGATGCTACAGCTTTTATCAGGAGGGGGCAACATCTCCGTCCCGAAATCCTGAGAGAAGTGAGTCCTTTTGTTTCCAGAATCCTTACCTGCATTGCGGTCTGGCCACAGAGATGACTGTGTCCACCGATCAACCTGGGGTGCCAAGTTGCCTTATACAGTCCACACAACCAACCAACCAAAAACCAAGAGAAACAAGCTTGGCACACTGTGTGGAGTGGGCCTGCATTCGAGTGGAAATGAATACGCTGTGGACTTGCACTCAGAAGGCACTTATAAGCGCTAGAGTACAACACAAAGACTTGGGTTTGGGCAGCAGGGAGTCTGCTGCCAGGTCCACGTGTGTATGATTCGGGAGAGTTAATTTCCCCCGGCTCCTTCCCTCAGTCTGTAAAATGGAAAGAGTGTCAGTGCCCTGCACCTTTTCGGGGCTGTAGGGCATCCCAGCAAGTGGAAATGTCTGGAGAATGCCCCGGGAAAAGGTGATGTGCTCTGAAGTTGTCAGAGCCCTTGGGAAGAGGCCGCAGGCCCGGACTGGGGAGGGCAGCACCCAGAGTGAAAGCTGCCAGCCTGGCTGTCTCTGGGAATAATGGCCAAGGTACCCCCAGCAGTTTCCTACCCCACCAACCACCGCTCCCCGTGGATCCCGTCTCCACACCGGCACGATGTGGGGGGAAGGGAAGGCCATGTTCAGAAAGGGTCTTTCTGGTCTCGGTTTCTCACTGACTTAGCTGAAACCCCACTCCCTGCTCCCCCTCAAGGTGGTACCAGATGTGACTTTCCTGGGTTTAGGGTAGAGAGACAACTGTTCCCCTTTGAAAGGTTGCTGGTAATCTCCATGCTCTCTGCCCCGCCCGGGAGCCAGCTGTGGCCGTGCACCCAGGAGGTTTTGCCAGTCTCTGCATTCGGAGCCTTTGCTGTCCCTCGCCGACCTCCTATCAGCTGCTGGACAAACTGTGACCTGTCCTCAGGCAGGCTGGCCAGCTGAGCCTGACAACAGGACCTGATGCCCCACAGTGACTGTGGACAGCCACTGGCAGAGGACGGGGACGGCTCCAGTGCCGCGGGGTGCGCGCTCCCGCTGCTGCAGCTGCTGGCCATGACCTGATGGTATCCTGCAGGGGAAGCCGTAAAGGATGGTTCCTGAGGCAGCAAAGAGCCGACAGGCACAGACTGCCTTAGCTGCTACTTGGAGAACAATGACCATGTGCCCCTTCCTGCGTGCCAAGCGGTAAAGGATCACTTGCCAGTGCCTGGGATCAAAGCCGGCTTGGGAACAAGTTCAACTTCAAGAACATTTATCGAGACATGCCTGGAGAGGGTTGTGAAGGCAGAGGTCCTGGGCTGTTCCTGGGACCTCAGCTTTTTAGGAAGGGAAACAAGAACTGGCCTAAGCACTCATGCTGGTTTTCACTCGACAGTTTACAAAATGCCACGACATCTATTGTCTCCTGGAAACTCCCATTAAGCCCAAGTGGTGAAGAGGGGGAGCCTCATAGCTTCTGTACAAATAAGGAAATTAAGGTTCAGAGAAGTGAGGCGACTTAGTCGTCCAAAGACGGATACCTGGTGTGGGAGACTGAATCCTGGCCCCAAAGATGTTCATGCCCTACAGTGCCTAGAACCTGTGCAAAGGGACCTCACAGATGTGATTAAATTAGGGATCTCAAGAAGGAGAGATTAGCCTGGATTTTCTGGATGGGCCCTAAATGCCATCTCAAGTGTCGGTATAAGAGAGAGGCAGAGGGAGACTTGACGCAGACAAAAGAGGACCAGGCAACGTGATGCCAGAAGCAGAGATTGGAGGGATGCCCTTTGAAGATGGAGGAAGGGGTCACAAGCCGAGGAACGCAGGCGTCCAGTGGAAGCTGGAAAGGGCCAGGAAAGAGATCCTCCCCTCAGAGCTTCCAAAGGCAACCAGCTCTGCTGACACCTTGACTTTAGCCAAGTGAAAGTGACTTTGGGCTTCCGCCTTCCAAAAGTATAAGTGAGTAAATTGAGAGATTTAACTATAAGAGAGTTGTTTTAAGCCACTAACTTGGTGGTGATTTGTTACGGCAGCCATAGGAAACTAATAGAATTGACTAGTGGCAAAACTGGAACAGAAATCAGTCTTCTCATCACCTAGACAGAGGCAGAAGCCTCCCCAGGGCCTGCATGGGTGGGGGCTGCAGGATGGGAAGACTTCAGGAAAAGAAGATGAGGCTTCAGGAGCGGGAAGCTGCTGGGAGCCACCGGCTCGAAGTCCCTTACTTGAGGCTCGTCGACTAGGAGCATGGAGGCTGCGGCCTGTCCTTGGCTGGAGAGGCAAGGACAGTCAGTCCATCGCTGACCGGATGAGGATCCTGCTGACTGAGCCTGGATCGGTGATGTCCGGATTCTGTCACTGCCTCCTTCCCTGACTCCTCGGTGCCCCTGTGGACCCGAGGCAGCCTCTGTCTGACTCCAGGTTCCTGGCACTGAGGTGAGTACTGTCCAGGAGGGGAGTGTGGGGCAGCGCTCATCTCCGTTGGAGAGAGGAGACCCTTGGTAACGTTCACGGGCTCTTCCGTCGTCCTTTGCATCCAAACAGCAGCAGGCAGATCTGGCTGGGGCAGGAAGGAATGAGTTCCACATCCTCCCTGCCCAGAGGTCCCTCCCTGTGGCCCCAGTAGGCGGTATCATGGTTGCCTGCCTCCGGGTGCTTCGTGATGTGAAAATTAAACGCACCAGGAAACTCTGGCATTCGTTCTCTTCTCTCCCCCCCCATCTCCCTCCCTCTCAGCCTCTCTCTCTCTCCCTCCCTCCCTCTCTCTCCTACCTCTGCTGCCTTTTGTCCTGGTTCATTTTAAGTCCCTCAAACTTCCTAGCTCTTAGAACAATTCTCTGGTTGGAGCTTGGAGTTCAGAACGTTTAGAAACCACTTTGGATCCTTACGAAGTCTACAAACTTCTCCTCAATTTGAGCAATGGCTAGGGTGGAAGGTGGGATGGGGGCAAAGATCTAGGCTTCCACCACCAAGTTACGCAGGGACTGCTCCCAGCCCGCGCCCCCCTCCCTTCACGGACCCTGGGCAAGTTCGAAAAATTAGTTTTAATTTCAAAACTCTATATCTAATGGGCACTTCCTAGTCATTTACATAAGCTCCTACTGTATTCCAAGCTTCGGGCCAGTTAAATTCTGTGAAGCACAAACTTTGCATTTTGGGAACCTACTTTTCTCGAAATGTCGCAATGTAGGGGAACGAGTTTACTTGCATCGAGCGTTCATTGGAAGCCGATCCCTGGAATAACTCCCCACCTGGAGCACAGGCACCCACTGAACAGGTTTCAGACCACCTGAGCCCTCAGATGAGAAAGAGGTGACTTTTAAGATGCTCTTTTTACAGGGACGCGGGCCACCGCCGCTCTGTAAAAGGCACAATTTCTAAAGTACTTTCACAAACATATTTCACTTTTACCGTTGCCATCATTCTGGGCATGATTCAGGGCAATGTCCCTATCCCACTTCATAGGTAGGTCAAGGGCATCTCCAGGGTCACTCCGCCAGCGCATGGGTGGAGCTCCTGGAATGGTGAAACCAGAAGTGCGTCAAGACTCCCTTGTTCTCTGCACGTGGACACTAAGGCCCCAAAGAGGGAACAGGCCCCGGAAACTTGCTGGGGGCCCAGCAGGACGGAAACTCGGGTCTTGCCCACACCACTCCCCGCAACGTCCCTCCCTTCCTGGGCCCCTGCACTTGGCCACTGCGTTCACCTCCAAAGCCAGGTGCCAGCCTGGGAAGGAGCCACATCTTCTGTTTCTGAGAAGTTGCCAGGGCTCCGTGTGTGAGCTAGTACAAGGGCAGCTGGGGTCTTTGGCAATACCGCACATCTCGGGGCTGGGAGGCTGGTCCAAAGTCAGTCCAGAAGTGCTGATTTTACAAGGCTGAGTCTGCTGTGCAAGAGTTGGGGGCGAGTCACTGTTTTCTAAATTGAATCCTTAACGCCCCTGGGGCACCATCGATAGCAGCTGCCAGAGAACTCCTCTTACGAAGCCAAGGGTCTTTTTTTTTTTTTTTTTGCGGTACACAGGCCTCTCACTGTTGTGGCCTCTACAGGAATACCAATTGCACGGTTACCGGGCCCCCTCAGGAGCCCACAAGAGGAAATTAAAAGGCATACACACGCCCGGAATAAAGGGCCCTCTTCTTGCAGCTAATCACCGAAATTGGTCACTGGGTTGTCCCCTCCCCCCTTTGGTGAAAGGCATGGTCTTTCTCTGGCTCTGTTCCATCACTGCGTTCTTAGAAATGTGCGAGGGGACTGAGTTCTGCCTGAGCAGCCCCTCCACCTCCGCCCTCCCCGCCCTCTTTTCCTCGCTAGTCCTTGTTTTTCCCAATGTGGAGGCCTCAGTGCTTCCCATCTAACGCGGGACTCAGGTCAGCCCCACCGACCCCCAGGCCCCGCAGCGGTAGGGCAGTTGACATCTCCATCAGGGCTTCCTGCGGGGCCCTTTGCAGGTTGCTAAAAGCTTCCACTGCCTTCGGCTGTGTTGGCTTCACATCAGGCTCACTGCTGCCAGTTTACCTCTTTCAAGTGGCCTAAAGTGACAGACGTGGTAGTTAAGGCTGGAACCCAGCTGGCGTGTGTCTGCAGTCCTCGGGGCGATGGGAGAGCCCATTTGCATCCCTGAGCAAAGTCTGGGCCCTAGGGCTTTACTTAACACCGTCCCAGCAAGCGGCAAGCGCAGGCCGGTCACACAGACAAAGTAAGTAGGAGGGCGTCCTCTGGGGGCCTCCCTTTCCTCTGCCAGGCTGGTGACGCCTTGGGTGATCTGATCTCCAGGGCCCCTTTCCCCTTGAGCTCTGGAGAGCTGATACAAACCGCGGCCTTGCCTCCCATGGCTGTGGGCACTTAGCTCTGTGAGCGTCCTCCAGGGGCCCAGCCCAGGGAAAATGCGAGTGGTGTGGCCTGTGATCTTGGGAACGATGAGAAATCTTAACATTCAGCCTGTAGTGTGTTAAACGGTGCTGCCTCACAGAAAGATGGGTCCACCGGGAACCTACGAATGTGACTTTATTTGAAAAAGGGTCTCTGCAGGTGCATGAAGTTAAGAATCTCGAGATGGGATATTCTGGATAATCCGGGTGGGCACTACATCCAGTAACAGGGGTTCTTATACGACAGAGGCAGAGGAAGTTTCGAGCCACGCAGGGAAGGAGGTCGTGTGAACACAGAGGCAGAGAGGAGTGTGATGTAACCACAAGCCAAGGAACACCTGGATCCCCAGAAGCTGGGAGAGGCAGCTGCTGGAGCTTTCAGAGGTGGCGCGGCCCTGCTGACACCGTGATTCCAGACTCTGGCCTCCAGAACTATGAGAGAAGAAACACGTACATCTGTACATACATTTCTGTATAAATGAATACATTTCTGTTGTTTAAAGCCACCAAGTTTGTGGTGATTTTGTCAGAGCAGCCACAGGAAACCAGCAGACGGACCATAGCAACAGTATCAGGGAGAGGAATGAGCGAGAAGGAGGGAGACGGCCCCCCAGCAGCAGCGAAGCTAACACGTGCGTAGCATCTATCAGGGCCCCAGCAGGCGCGGCTCAGATGCCAGAGCACGATCTCATTTTATCGCTACCTCAACCTTACAAAGCAGGCACTTCCCTCGGCCCCAGTGCACAGGGAGCGGGGGACCAGGGTGGGCACCCCAGCAGTGGGACTGCAGACCTGCCCACGTGAAGGGCGAGGTTGGGGGGCCGTTTGCAAGGCTGCTGACGGCCCAGCCTGCAGGCTGCGTGAACTGCCCGCTATGATCCGTGCGTTCAGGAGAGGGAGGATGCACTTCTGACCTGGGAAAGCGACCCTGAGTCTCCCTGGTCCCTCCCCAAGCAGCACAGAGATGGCCTCACGAGAAATCGGAGAGCGGGACCCTCTGGTGGATCCAGCCCTGGGGTCCAGCCCTTTTCTCTCCTGGGGCCCACGTCTCAGTCATTGGCCAGAAACCTGGGCCCTCCCCTGACTCCCCCGGCCCCTTTTCTCTCCATAGCCTTGCAACGGCCAATCCCGTCTATCCACTGCTCTTACCATCACTTTATCTCTCTTACCATCACTTTCCCGCCACCACGCATCAGGCACCGCTGTGGTCCGGGCCTAGGACTCCTCCTGCCGGGACTCCTGTGGGACAGAAAAGCATCAGTAGAGCCTGCAGCTGGCTCTTGGTAATGACAGGACCAGAGCTGGGAGCTAGGGCTATGGGGGGAGGGGGAGGGGGAGGAAGTGTCACCTGTGACTGATGGGTGAAGCAGGCTGTGCTGGCGGCGTGGCTGGCTGTGCCGCAGGCCTCGGGCGGCTGGGAGTAGGCTGCTGAGCGAGTTTCTGGAAGCTCGAACTTTCTGCTTTCTCACATGTCAATGTTGCCACGCTGTCATTATCCATGGGCAACTCAATGCAGTGTTGCTTCTTCCTGCAAAACTGTCATTCAATTATTTGCATATTGTCACTCACACCATCTTAAAATTGAGGGTGCATCGTTTTGGGGTCTTTGAGAAGCCTGACTTTGCCTTTCTGTGCTGTTCAGAAAGGGCTCCGTGGTGTCCACGTCTGTTCCGTCCATTTGGAGCAGCTGATTACCTTAGCTTGCGAGAGCCAGACACACCCACAGCGTTGTAAAAAACATCTCTCTGATTGAAATTCTTGCAGGAAAAATGGATTTGTATCACAAGTCCAGAATTCTCTAGCCGTAAATGGTGTATTTTCTAGCTTTATTTTCTATTTATTTGTTGCTACTTTATGAATCCTTATAGTTTGTAGATTCTTTTGGATTTATTATGTACCCAATCATGTGGTTTCTCAATAAAGGATTTATTTATTTTCTATTGAACTAGTCACAGAACGGGACCCCAATGGTTACTAGCACATAGTAGGCCTGGCACCCAGTAGGTGCTCCACAAAGTGCTGCAAGGACAAAGGACAACCCTGCCTGAAAAAGTTTCAGCGTTACACCCCCTACCAGACTCTTAATCGCCCTCCCTGCCATGTTGTGATGGTTACGAAATTCCTGAGCCCACCTGGGCCACGGGACCTGTCCCAGTTAAGGAAAGGCATCTGCCCTGTCCCACTCCCACCCTATAGAAGGAAGGTATATGTGCCTCGACCAAGCAGTAAATGAAATTTTCACCTCGGACCATTCCTTTGTTTCCTGGCTATAAAAACTGATCAATAGCACATGTTCGGGCTTGACTCTCCTAGACTACTAGGAAGTCGGCCCACTCTTCTGGCAGCGACCCTTTCCTCTAATAATTTCTATCTTCTTTACATTCTGTGTTGTGTCTGGAAATTATTTTCCAACCCGCATTAGGACCACGACAGTTTGTTGTTGTTTTACTGAGTAGGTGAATGAATGAATTCATGGGAACTGAGGCTCAGAGCAGGTCACAGACTAGGAAAGTGCATATCTGGGATGAAAGCCCAGGGCTGACGTCAGAGTTCATGGTCCATCTTCCCCCCACACCATAGTGATGGCAGGATGGAGTCCTTGAGCTGATGTCCCCAAGCGAGCAGGTGTGCAGAGCCTGAGGCACCGAGAAGCAGGGGGCAGCGCATCCTGAGAAGGGAGGTTCTAGGCACAGACTCCAGGAGTGCTGTTTAGTTGCGGTTTGGGTAGGACATCTAGCCATGGGCCTGGGGGCCTTACTTTCCCCAAAGCCAGAAGAGCTGGAAGGAAGAGGTTTGACCTGGGCTCGAAGCAAGGAGGGCACAGGAAGAGGACTTCGGGGACACTGGCAAAGACTGAGGCAATCTCAGCAACCTCCACATTCATCTGAGGTGTCAACAGAATGAGCCCCAAGTCCCTGGGCCAAGACACCTGCGGGCCTTCAAAGAGTAGTCAATGGGGGCACCTGAGGGACTCTGGACTGGGGGCGACAGGAGATGCCCGGGCAGGACTCGGGCTCTGTGGACGCCATCTGCTATCCTGGATGTCTCTGGATCCCATCTCTCTCTCAGCTGGTTTTCCTACCTTTTCTTCCCCTCTTGGAATTGGTTAATTTCCTTGCCAGCTAAGCACTGGAGGAAGCAATTAGATGCATACATCACCCTCAATTCCATTCAACAAGGAACCGTTGCACAGCTTACCGTGTGCGAGGTGTCAGGGACCCAAGGGCAAGTTCGACTCCATCCCCTAGAGGGAGAAAGAGATTCCTGGTTAGGTGAGTGAGCCACATAATCTTGATATGGGCTCACTTGAGGGCCGATCATAATCTTGATACGGACCCTCGGGAAGGGACTAGAGAGCAGAGAGAGAGAGAGAGAGTCATCGTCAGCTCTTCGAGGCCAGGAAGACTTCTAAGAAGTGGTCGGGTTGGAACTGAGCCTGGCAAGATGGAAAGAAGGTGGGCAGGTATGGAAAAGTATCCTAGGCGAAGAAGCCGGATGCTTCCTGGGAGCAGAAGAGGGCAGGGGATTCTGGGGGAAAAGGGGCCAGGCTGGGTTAGGGATGTGTGTGAGGATGGGAGGTAGTGGGGAGAGACTGGCTGCAGACGTAGGCTGGGGTCCACGTGGGGAACATTGAGGGCCGGACTGAGCAGCTCTAATAGCATCTCACAGGCACCAGGGAGCCGTCAAAGGCTTTTGAGCAAAAGGCTGGAGCCGAGCTGGCCTTGGAGAAAACAACTCTAGTGGCCAAATGGAAGAATATATATATATATTCCCTTTGCATGGGACGTTTTTCTTTTCCTTCTCTCTCTTCTCCTTCCCCCCCCTCCCCCGCCAGAGAAGTTTTCTGGCTGGGAGAGAAAAATAACCAACTCAGAGGAAAGGCAGGTTCCAGAATCTAACACACTAGAATTCCGGTGACATACAGATTGCCGGCTACACACCAGTCCGGAAGCAGGAGGGCCTGGTCGAGCGCCACAGCAGTGGCAGCAAACTCCGGAGGGACTTAGCACTGGAAAAGGTCTTGAAGACCATGCGTGCTTCCCAATATGCCCAATGTTCATACCGTAGGGTGTTGCATGGTGGCCCCCAAAGGTGTGTCCCTCTGGAACCTGCGAATGTGACCTTATTAGGAACCAGGGTCTTTGCAGATGTCATCAACTTAAGGATTTCAAGATCAGATCATCCTGATTCATCTGGGTGGGCCCTAAATCCAACGACAAGTGTCCTGAGAAGGGGAGAAATGCAGAGAAGGCCACATGAAGACAGAAGCAGAGATTGGAGTGACACGGCCAAGAACCAAGAAACACCTGGAGCCCCCAGGAGCTGGAGGAGGCAAGGGAGGCTCCTCCCCTAGAGCCTTAAGCGGGAGCGAGACCCTGCTGGCACCTTGATTTCAGGCCAGTGATACTGACTTTCTCAAAGACCATGCCTGAGTCCTCGGTCATCGTTGGCTGAGTGAGTGAGTGGAGGCGTGATCGCTGGGAGTTCACAGATCCAGGTGTACACCAAGCGCTGTCTACAGACGGATGTGCCTTCCATATCTGTAAGACTGTCCTTTTCTGTTCCTTGATAGGTGATAAAAGTATTGCTAGCTGCTGTCATGTGGACTCTGCAAAACGTTTTAAAACTGCAGAAGAGGTGAGAACGGCAAATGAGCAATTGAAGCCCAGCCCTGGGAATCTTCCTTTCCACCACAGCCTTTTTCTAAGCCAGACTGGAAAAGTATCAAGACTTCAAGTCCAGTGCAGCTTCTAATCAACCTGGACCCTGACCAGCCACTCTTAGCTAAAGGTGGAGCATGGGGCCGGCAGTGGTAGCCATGGTGGTGGCAGGGCTTTGCAAGCGGCCCTTCTGCGGACACCCGCCAGCAGAGAACAGGCAGTCAGGAAATGTCCAAGGAGCCTCCAGTCCCATTCCGCCACTTTCTCACCCTCAGTCCCCTGGGGACAAGGCCGATTTATAATCTGTCTGTTGAGCAGGGTCTAGTCAAATAAGCCTGTTCCCCGGACCTTTCCCCATATCCTGTCTGGAGGCGTCTTTGCGCTCTGCCCAGGGTAATAATTTGTAATTTGCTCGTCAGTTCTTCCTCACAGATACCGGTTCCAGGAGGGATTCCAAGGGCAGGCTTTTGAGCACATGCATCCCTTCCTTGCAGGCCCCGGGGCTGCCGTGCTGGCGGCGGAGAAATGGCTTAGACCAGTGACTCTCCTTTCTTTATTCATTAGGGATATTTGCACCTAAATAGCCTCTTTGTCTCTTGGGATTTGAGTCCCGGGCCAAGGCTGGGAGTGGGGACCGACAGAGCTGGGGCTCAGGAGGAAGGGAAGGGCGGCAAAGTTTGCCAAATTGAGATGTCTATAAAGATGAAGATGCGCCCTGTGAGGCACCTCAAGGATTTTTAAGCTCAAGACTGAAATAAACCCAAAAGACTGAGGTCTGAGGGGTTTTCCTTGGGCCACAGAAGCCAAAAGCCAAGGATCTGGAGTCAGGCACCTCTCAGATTGTCTCCTGGCTTCTTCACGGGGCCAACCGAGGGGCACAGACAAGCCCTGTCCTGGCTCAGTGGTCTGGTCTGTCAAGGCAGGGATGCTAAGGAGAAAGGTTGGCAGGAGGCTCCGGCAGGGAGAAGGGACGCCTGGTGCAGGAAGCACTTGTTCTGCGGCGCCTGGGACCTGGGACTGGGGCCGCCTGGCTGCAGGGCTCTCACCCAACCGTGCTGGGCCGAAGGGGCCTCTCAGAGAAACACTTTCTGAAATTAAGGCTGCAGGAAGAAAGGTGGCCCTCCTCAACTTCTTTCTTGGAATATGAACCTTTTCCTAGGGTAGTAAAGCTCCTTGAATACATTGCGGATTGGAGTTTCATTCCTTTTCTTGTCTCGCAGTCTTCCTGTTCTCACCACGTGTTTGCTGATGTATCTGAGGGGACAAGAAAAAAGAAGCTTCTATACAAATTAGCTACACTTTCATTCAGTTTGTTTTCTGAGCATGAAAGGTTTAAACATAAAGTTTCCAGACTGCATGGATTAATTAGATGTTTTATGTAAACACACACACACACACACACACACACACACACACAAGAAAATGAGTATTTGATTTTCTGCCGCGAAGCAATTCGAAAAAATAATAATTTAGACGCCAACAGTAAACAAATTGTGTGCATAAATTAGAGCTATCAAAGGCAAATGTTTGCTTTTAGATTATGTAGTATGTAGATTTCGCCCTAAACTGTGGGTTTGAGATGTTAATTGAGCTAAACTGAGCGCTCTCAGACGGGCGCCAGGGCCTGACGGGCCAGGGTAACCCAGGGCTGGGGCGGCTTTTTGGAGCCTCTGTCACCTGTCTGTCAGGAACTGAAACTCGCTGTTGCCGGGTCTCATTAGCAAGGCAAAGAGATCTCCTGGGAGGAGCACCAGATCTGGGGACTTTTCTCCAGCGAAGTTGTGAGGTGTCTACACCTGTCCTGAAACTGTCTCCCATTAGGAAGTGGCCCAGATGGCAGCCCTTGCTCCAAAAACCACAAGGAGGTGTGGAAAATTGCTAAAATTTTTATTGATAAGTGCCCCCAAACCTCGCCGCTATAGCAGACTAAATACAAGGGCACCTGAGATGCAAACAGCTCACAGTGGAAACAGCTTTAATATTATATTAGGAAGTTTCTCCGTTTGCTTCAGAAGACTAGGTTCAGACATTTGATGACAGCCCCGAGCCTACCACCCGTCCCCAGCCTGCCCCTCGGGAGGCTCACTCCCACCTGTCAGCCCCTCTGCCAGGTAGTGGCAGAATCAGGGTGGTCCCACCTGTCAGCCCCTCTGCCAGGTAGTGGCAGAATCAGGGTGGATCTGAGCTGCAATGGTCCTCCCTCAAAGAGAGGCCCTTTCAATCCCCCTTCCCACACCTGCACCACAGGGGCCTCTAAGGCCCAGAGACCCAGCCGGCCTTGGCTTGGCAGCTGCGCGCAGAGGCAGCTGGGCCGGGGCAGTCGGTACCTGCTCAGAGGCGGGGTGCAGGGCTCCCCTCGGATGCTTACAGGGCCTGGGCAAAGGGGGAGGGGGCTTGCAAACCTCGAATGCCACCTCTGGGCCCCAGCTCTGGCCCCAACCTGGCCACTGCGCTCCTTGTGGGGTCTCCTGCAACTTCCGCGGCTGTGGGGTAGAGGTGGGAGAGGAGTCTCCCTCTTCCCAGGTGTGAAACCCTTTCTCGATTGCCTGCCACATTTTCTGCAGGCTTTTTCTGTCCTTTGCTTGTATTGATCCTTACCGCCTACAGCCTCAATTCACATCTGAGAAAGCGGACCCTGCACGCGGAGGGGTGTGGGCGTGGTGATGGTGATGTCCGTGTCCCTGGCAGCTACTCCCAGGGCATCTCAGGGCTGCAACCTCACAGCCTCTGACCCCTGGCAGTCTTGGTGAGGTCTGTGACTACAGAGTATTTCTTACTTTCAGGGCTGGACATACACCAACTTTTTTTTTTTTAATCCAGAGAACCACAGTTGTCCCTGGAGGGTTAAAATATAAATATTTTATAAAATGAACAAGAGGCAGAAAGCAAGCAGCCACCACCCAAGCCAAGGACGCCATCTGCCCGAGGACCAACGCTCAGCCCCAGGAGCCCACGTGGGGTGGTCTGGAAGGGCCTTGGCTTCCCTGGGCTCTCTGACACCAGTCTGACACCCAGACTGGTGTCACCTGGTGGGAGGAGAAACTGGGGGTAGTACTCTTCATCACCGCCACGGTGGGAGCGAGCACCCCGTCCCTAGAGCTGTGATGGGACCGGGGCAGGGGGACACAGAGGGGCGCGAGGCTGGCGTGGCCTCCCGTCCCGGGGCAGCAGGCAGCCGGAGCCGACCCAGGGTGGCCCAGGGACAGGCCCTGGCGCACCTGGAGCCCTGAGCAGGTTGGTCTCAGTCCCCGGGGGCCTATGGGAGGGACAGGCAGGGCCCTTCCGGTCGGCCAGCCGCCCCGCCCCCGCAAGCTGCTGACAGGTGGGAAGACCAGGCCCACAGGGGCCAGGGCTGTGGCCAAGGTCACCTGCAAGTCAGGGCCACCACGCGGTCCCCGGGCCAGGGGCCCGCGGTGTCCTGGGCCAGGGCCTCGGCAGGGCCTCCCCAGGTGCCCGTGGGCTCCAGAAGCTTCGGCAGGCAGCCCCATCGCCAGCAGTAGCTGGTCTAACACTGGGGCCCGGTGGGGTTTTTCTCCTCGCAGAGTCTGTCGGCCGGGTCTGGGCAACTCTGGTCACCTGCTGCAGGTGGCATCGGCCGAGCACACAGTCCCTAAAGGGACAGGATGCGTCTCAGAAGCAGTGCCCTGGCCCCGCTTTGGTCCTGGTGCTGGCTGATGGGCTTTCCCAGGGGTGCCCGCCCCACGGCACAGAGAGGGCTGGGTTCCTGTCCTCGCAAGGCAGAGCAGGACACGGTGACACAGCCTGCAGAGGCGGCCTCTCCTCCCCACGGGCTCCCACCTGGCCATCCACAGAGGGCCAGCGGGAGTGGCAGCCGCGGGGCAGAGGACAGGCTTGGGGGCGTGAGACGCCCCCAGGGCAAGCATGAGGATGGAGGCGTGAGAGCGGAGAGAGGCCAGCCTGGCAGGAGCCCTGGGGCCCCCGGGGCCGGCAGCTGAGGCCCCCAGAGGAGCCCCACCCCGGGCAGCGAGGGACCCGAAGGACCAGGCACGGGGCTCCAGGGATCCAGAGAGGTTGAACTGAACCAGAAATCCCACTGTGGGAACCTGGTGGCCATGGTGACAAGGGAGAAGGTGAGGGTGGGCGAGGGGACCGTCACTCCGTCGGGCTCCCAGCACGGGCTCCCCCGCCCTCCCTCTCCCCTCCGCGCCAGGGTTGTGTATCCAAAAGATTGCTGGACTTGTCCCCCTGCAGATTCCTTAAGCTCCTCTAACCGACTGTGTCCAAACTTGACGTTCAGCACACCCCACCCCCCGGCTTCAGACCACTGAGGAGATGCCTGAAGGGAGTTCCCCAATCTCCATCTGGATTCCCACCTCCTTCCCTGCCCCTGCTCCAGGATGACCCGTGGCTCCTGGATCTTATTGGGCTCCAGCTGGACCTTTCATCTTTCACCTCAGGCCCCGCCACTGCTCCCCATCTAGCAACGATGCCACCGGAGCCAGGTCCCAAGGCCAAACCCCTCTTGGGCCTTGGCCTCCTGACCCACTCACATCCTATCCCTCTGCACTGATGGGAAACCTTTGCTTTTCAACCTTAAATACATTGAGTGGCTTTGCTGGGCTTTGTGGGGTTGGGGTCCAGCTCAGATCATGCTACACTCACGCTTTCCAGACAGTGGAATTCAGTCAAACAGAGAAATAACCAGTTAGAGCTCATTTGAGGTGTGTATTTATTTTATTTTTCATGACTGGTTCTGGTGATTGTGTAGTAACCAGTTGTTTGATGGGTCCTGGCTCTTTTCCCTAAGCTGGTTTCCTTGCGGAGGCCCAGCTTCTGTGTCAGGAAGGGCGCCCAACGCTGCTGGCCTCCCACGGGCCCCACTTGCACAGACCTAAGCAGGGCAGCCCAGCTGAGCATTTTGGAATGGGGGCTTCCCTCCCAGCTGCCTGTGGGAAGAACTTCTGTGAAAACTGAGACTTGTTTATGGCAAGAATGTCCCTGCGGTCCTTTAGACCACAGCTCTACCTCTCTTGCTGCCTTTTTTTGGAAGCAAAGTTTGGAAGGAACCTGGTCTTTGATTTCTTCTTGGCCTAGAGGAGCCATCCTCTTCACGAAGCAGAAAGAAAAGACCAGAAACCACCCCCCAAGACCCTGGCCTGTGCAGAGCCTGCTGTCTTGCATTCCTGAAAGAGCTGCTGACATCTAGAAGCAAAAAGTCTGCTGAGCGACCATTGGGTTGATGCAGGCTCTCTGGATTTCCATTCCGTTCCTTTTTAACTGCCTCAGTGCCAGCTGTACTGCCAGCCCTGGGAGGTGACATGGAACCCAAGGATTTCCCCAGCTAACTGAAATGAAGCTTTCACTTCTATAATTAGAGTGCCAGAATGTCAGGGCTGCAGGGGCCCTTGGGATCAGCTGGCCTGTCCCCATCACGGGACTGACAGCCAGGCCGGGAAGCCCAGCGTGAGCCCTACCCCTTACCTCTCTCCCTGCCAGGGCCCTCCGTGCTCAAACTTCTGCTGCTATAACTCCTTCCACAGTGTTACTCTTTTCTTGCAGACACAGGGCGTGCTCACTAGGTCCTGGGTATAGGGAATCGGAGCTCTTCTGTTGTCTCTTAGGGTGCAAGCCAGGCTGTCAGCCATTTCAGTAAATGCATGTCCTATTTCTTTCTCTAGAGACCCCAGCACTTGCAGGAGAACACACAGCACTTCCACCTGGCTTTCAATGCTCTCGGAGACCTGGTCCCAAGCTTATCTGGCATCCTTCTCACCTGGTGTCCTATATTCGTCTCTGCTGGACAAGTCTGTTCCTTGAACACACCAGGCAGCTTCCCACCCCCAGGCTCGTACTCCAGCTGCTCCCTCCAACCAAGATGCTATTTATTTCTGGCTGTTCTCCGAGAGCCTTCTCTTTTGGCAAAGCCCGTCTCCAGGATTCTCTCCTCTGTCAAGCTTTTCCAAAGAGAGCTCCATCAAGTTGCTCCCTCCTTCTCCCATGATTCACTCATTTATTCAACAGATATTTTAATGGGCACCCACTGAGTACCAGGCACTGTTCTAGGCACTGGGGGATCCAGGAGTGAACAAGACAGATAAAAACCTCTGCCCTCACGGAGCTGACCTTCTAGTGGGGAAGAGAGACAAAAAATAAGACAAGTAAATGACGCAGAATTTAGCAGTAGGACTTCTTCTACACTGCCTGGATCCTCTTTTCTCCATGTTGCCCTTATTTTCCTTTGCCCTGTGCTGTGGTGACTTTGTCTGTACTTCTGTCGCTCACTAGAAGGTAAGCTCCTTGAGAGTAGGGACCAAGGTCTGGCCTGTTCTGCAGGCCCCTCAGCACCAGGCATACAGCAAACAAACACTGAAGAAATGCTTGTAGGGACTTCCCTGGTGGAGCAGTGGTTAAGATTCCACCTGCCGATGCAGGGGACACGGGTTCGAGCCCTGGTCCAGGAAGATCCCACATACCACAGAGTAACTAAGCCAGTGCGCCACAGCTACTGAGCCTGAGCTGTAGAGCCCGCGAGCTACAACTACTGAGCCCGCGCGCCTAGAGCCCGTGCTCCGCAACAAGAGAAGCCACCGCAGTGAGAAGCCCACGCACCGCAACACAGAGCAGCCCCCGCTCGCCGCAACTAGAGAAAGCCCGTGTGCAGCAACGAAGACACAACGCAGCCAAAAATACATAAATTAAATTAATTAATTAACTTAAAAAACAAAGAAATGCTTGTGAAGTGAGTGAATGAATGACTGACTGAGTGGGTGGATGAATGAGAGAGTGACAGGGATGAGTATCCAGGCTCAGCACACTTGTGCGTTTTGGCTTTTCTGAAACAAGTCTACGTTTGAAGGTTGAGTGGCTTGACCATAAGGTTTCAGAGACCCAGGAGAAGAGTCAGCACTGGCTCCCACACCACGTTTCAGCCTCATCTGACTGCGGCCTCTGGCTGTCTTTCAGGGGAAGTCACCTCCAGGGGCCTAGCCTTCCTGACTCGGCCCCTCGCGCCCAGGGCACGCTTTCCCAGCACCTTTGATTTCATCTGCAAACATCATTAGTAGTAACTACAAAGGAGAGGCTTTTCTATTTCCTGATAGCCAGAGAAAGCTGTCAACACCAACTCCTCCCATAATCCATTCTTTATTAAATATGTGCTAGAATTAGCTGTTATTATGTTACCAAATCCCTTTTAATTATTTGCTGAAGATTTTCATATCATTTCTAATCAAGTGAATTTATCTTAAATCTTAATTTTATTTGATGTCTAAGGGATTAAGGGAATGATTTTATGACCTAAAATGTGAATGGCTTCTTTTTAAAAACCCAACTGATGGCGTTATGGAGTTGCGAACACTCTTTTCGTCTTTTCTCAGCATAATCTGCTCCAGGACTTTATTTTCTCAAGAGATTTGACTTATCTTCTCTTTAGACACATTCAGCCTCTGTAAATATACTTTTGGCTTTCCAGTAATAATATTAGACCTGAATGCTTCGGCAGGGGAAGGAGATTGAGAGGGATGTCGCTACATGCATTTAAACATACAAGGCCAACAGAAGAGAGCACATGTACAAGGCCTGACAAGGATTCAATGTACCTTTTACACATGTTTCGTAGTCTCCCATGAAATAGCCTAGAGCTCCCTGTTGTTTTCTTAGGTGAGTTTTCCCTTGAGTTTTGGTCTCTATTTTCGCTGCTGCTGTGGTTTTAGTCTGGGTGACTTTTGCCATCGGACTTATCAAATAGCATGCACGAAGATGTTCATATGACCTCTCAGCAGCCCGGCTCAGCGAATCTGTGTGCAGTCAGGGTTCCTCTGCCTGATTCTCTGGAACATGAATTGAACTTTCAGGACTGAATGGTGGAAAACACACTCCCCCGACTACTTCATGAGCCTCTTTCACCAAACCAGAAGCATCACTCAGTTTCTGGGCCGGAAGGCTTGGCGTCATTTTTCAGTCTCCAGCTCCCTCTTCCACTGACTCATAACAAAGTACCATCATTTCAGCTTTCTCTTCTAAATGTATCTTGGATGCATCCCTTCCTTTCTCTTTCCACTGCCACCTCCTTCATCTGGGCCCCTGTGATCTCAACCTTCAGCCACTCCAATAACCTCCACATTCTTTTCTTAGCTCTGTGCTCTCGTGCTGAGACTCGACTCCCAGAGTTATCTTCCTAAGATGCTTATTCATAATCTCTCTCTTATGCTCCCTGACATGCTGGGGGACTCCTTTGCTCCGTGGGTCAGGTCCAAGCCTTTCCAGTTGATTTTCAAGATCCTTACTAATCTGGCTATACCTAACTTTTAGCCTTCTAATCGCTAATGAGCACAGCCTGGGTCAGTAATTGTTGAGCGACATCTGCCTGCTGTGGTTTTGGTAAAAGGCTGGATAAACAGACCGACGAACAGAGTGAAGAAACAAACCTCAAATTGGGAAAAAGTATCTGGAACATATAAAACTGACACAGCGCTTGTAGCCAGAATATTTTTTTTTACAAGTCCTACAAGTTATTAACAAAAAGACAGATGACCCAATAGAAAAACTGGCAAACGACTTGAGTCATTTACAAATCAGGAAATCCAAATGGCCAATACATGTGTGACATGCTGCTTGATTTCCTAGTAACGAGGGAAATACAAATGAAACCCACAATGAGACCCACTGCTTACCCACCCAAATGGCTAAAATTAACAAGCATCAGTGGGGCTGTGGAGCCCTGGAACATGCGTGCATCGCTGGGGGGAGTGTACAATGGGACAGGCACTTTGGAAAAGTTTGTATTATCTAGTAAAATTGAAGATAGCCACAGCCAATGCCCCAGTAATTCCATTCCTAGTTATATACACAAGGGAAATGAGTACACACGTGCATCAGGAGACACGACGACAGTGCTCACAGTATCCAAACCCTGGAGCCCCCCGACAGTCCACTGCAATAGAATGAGTAAATAGAGTGTGGTGCATTCATAGGAAAAGTAGGCTATGAAAATAAATATTGAGGAAACTCAAGAGTACAGTTACGTGAAAGAGGTCAGATAAAAAAAGAATGTGGATGGGGCATAAAAGTATACACATATATATACACACAAATGAGTGCTGAACCCTGAATAAGGTCAGTGGACTGTACCAGTCTCAATGTCCTGTGTGATACTGTGCTCTAGCGTTGCAGGACAGTACCACTGGGAGAAATTAGGTGAAGGGTGCAGAGGACCTCCATGTACTGCTTTTGCAACTTACTGTAAATTTTTAACGATTTCAAAACAAAAAGTTTAACGATATGAGTTAAAAATTATGTGTGGCATTATTCCGTTTCTATAAACTTCAAAATAGGCAAAAGTAATCCATGGGGTTCCACAACGCACCCTTAGAGGATAATGTATAAAGAAGAGCAAGGATGTAATCACCATAGAAGTCAGGGATATGACTGGGGGTTGTGATTGTGAGTGGAAGGGCATGTGGGGCTTCTGGGGAGCTGGCAAAGTTATATGTTTTGATCCGGGTGATGGTTACACAAGAGTTGACAACAATTTGTTAAGCTGTACGTTTATGTGTTAAGCACTTTTCTTTGTGTGCTATATTACACAAGAAAAAAGGTTCAATTACAGCCATCTATGTGAGGGCTCCTTAGGGATCATTTTGAACCGTTAAATGTATCCCCATTAAGGGAAAGGATAGTCTCTTCAATAAATGGTGTTGGGAAAACTGGATATCCACATGAAAAACAATGAGACTGACCCCACTTTACACCATACACAAAAATCAACTCAAAATGGATTAAAGACTTGAATGTAAGACCTGAAACCATAAAAATTCTGGAAGAAAACGTAGGGGATAAGCACCTTGACATCGGTCTTGGTAAGGAGTTTTCGGATTTAACGCCAAAAGCAAAGGCAACAAGAGCAAAAATAAAGAAGTGGAATGGCATAAAGCTAAAAAGCTTCTGCACAGCTGAGCAAACCATTAACAAAATGAAAAGGCAACCTATGGAATGGGAAAGAATATTTGCAAATCGCATATCCAACAAGGGGTTAATATACAAATATAAAAGGAACTCATACAAGTCAACATCAAAAAAAAAAAACCACACCTGATTAAAAAAATGGGCAAAGGCTCTGAATATTCATTTTTCTGAAGAAGATATACAGATGGCCAAGAGGCACGTGAATAGATGCTCAACATCAGTAATCATCAGGGAAATGCTAATCAAAACCACAGTGAGACATCACCTCACACCTGTTAGGATATGGCTATCATCAAAAAGACAAGAGATAACAAGTGCTGGCGAGGGTGTGGAGAAGAGGGAGCCCTCCTACACTGTTGGTGGGAATGTAAATTGGTGTAGTCACTGTGGAAAACAGCATGGAGTTTCCTCAAGAAATTAAAAATAGAATCTACCGTATGATCCAGCAATCACACTTCTGTGTCTACATATATCCAAAATAAATGTAATCAGGATCTTGAAGAGATATCTGTACTCCCATGTTCATTGCAGCATTATTCACAATAGTCAACATGGAAACAACCTAAGTTTCAGCTGATGGATGAAGGGATGAAGAAAATGTGATAACACACACACACACACACACAATTATAAAGCCTTAAAAAGGAAGGAAATCGTGCCATTTGAGACAACTCGGACGGACTTGGGGGGCATTATGCTAAGTGAAAGAAGCCAGATCTCACTTACGTGTGGAATCTGAAAAAAAGAAGTCAGACTCATTGAAACAGAGAGAAAGATGGTTGCCAGGGGCTGAGGGGTAGGGGAAATAGGAAGAGGTTGGTGAAAGGGTACAAACTTTCAGTTATAAGATGAATGCGGTCTGAGGCTCTAATGTATAACATGGTGACTATAGTTGATAACACTGTATGGTAGAATTGAAAATTGCTAGGGGAGTAGAAATTGTGTTCTCATAGAAAAAAAGTAAATATGTGAGGTGACGGATGTGTTAATTAACTCCATTGTGGGCATCCTTTCACAATGCGTATGTATATCAAAACATCAGATTGTACACTTTAAATATATTACAATTTTATTTGTCAATTATGCTTCAATAAAAACTGGGGAAGAAACCCTAGCATAAGGCCCACCTCAGAGCAGGCACTCAGGGGAGGTCTGGTTGCTGGAATTAGAGGGACTCTCTCAAGAAGCGTTGCCCTTAATCCGCTTTAGAGGGCAAAGCAAACAGGGCACGAAAACCGGGACTGTTGGTTCCGGAGCCATTTCGCCACCTGACCCCAAGTGTTGTGTTTTAGGGGGTGCCATTTGCAGCTTTTGGTGCCTACGTAGCCCCCAAGCCTCAGACATTACCTCTGGGGACCCTGTTGGGAGTACAGCTTGGCCCTGGTTGGTCGCAGCGTAATCACTGCCCACAGCTAGACCTAGAGTACAATGTGGGTGTCGCCGGCTAGAGCTGTGTGACAGAGCAGCCCTGGAGAAGTTTATATGTATGCGGTAGTGCCACTCCTTCCACCACTGAGTCCTCCAGGAGAGGACAAGCTGTGGCTGCAGGCCGGGGCCACAGCCTACCCTGGCACCATCTACGGATTACCCACGTGGCCCCTGGCCACACCCATATACGTAAGCAACTTGGGCTACTGTTACAATGACCACCATTACTGTTCTCAGGCCTCAGCCTGCTGGGCCAGAAGGGGCCCAAGAGAGCATCTGGCAATGAAGGGAGGGATCTTGCTGAAATTTCTAGTGGGGACCTGAAACCAGGTCCCTTCTCCCTTCTGAACTGAGGTCAAGTTTAAAAGGGATGACCATGACAGCCAATGGCAATGTGCAATGGGATGCAGAGGGCACAAGAGATGGGCTGCATTGATAAGTATGTGTCTCGGTAACATTTACTTGTGATGGAAAGAGGCATCCTCATTTCCCTAAACTCTAAGGAAACGCGATTCCAATAAGGGCTGCTGTTTTGTGAACCGCTCCACTCTCCTATCAATGATCTCGCGTGAGGCCCTGATACCAGGGCCCCAAAGTAAGCTGCACGACCCTCATCTTGCTATACACGGGATGCTCAAATTGGGCCAAATTGTGTTCACCACTCAACACAGTTTGCATTATCCTGGCAGATTTTTCTTCTTCTAAATGGAAGTTTTCGGAAGGTTATAAGGACAGCCAGGCCCATGGTTGGGACATAAAGACCTAGCTGGGACGTCTGTCCCTAATGTGGTAAAGAATGAACAGCGCTAGGAGGGGTGTGGTCCTCTTGAGAGCCCGCGCTGAGCTTCCATCTTAACTGAGAAGATGCTGGGAGGGAATCAGGACCACTTTCCTTTCGAGGATGGAGCACAGAGACATTTTATCTAGTGGGGGTTGAGACCAGGAAAGGGGGATAAGTGGGTAGGCTAACACTCAAACTCCCAGTTAATTGCTGAGGGGCTCAGCCTGGGGACTTGCAAACAGCCCACAGAGCTTTCCAGACATGCGTGGAGGCATCCTGGAGGCCTGAGTCGCAGGTGGTGGAAGAAGGTAGAGGAGTTAGGTGGCTTGGACTGGGAATCCCAGAGCAACCACTTCATCCAAAGCAGCCTGAGTTACAGCTCTGTTGAGAGACCTGCAGCCTCTGGGGCCAAAGTGTCTTGCTTCTCAGAGCTCAGAGCACAAAATATGCCCAAGATAGAGAGTCAAGGCTGTTTTTCCTTTCACCGCTAGAACCTCCCTCTGCTGTGTTACGAGGAGGCTTGGGCAGTTGGGGCAGTATCAGGGCCAGACCCTTTGGCAAGGCCTTTGGCCAACTAGCATTGTGGTTTCTTTAAGGGGCTTCCTGGGCAGCAGATGTCAGCAAATGGGAATGGATTCTGGAAAGGAAGAAGGTAAGAAGTGGACAGAAATGCTTGAGGGGTGTATTAGTCAATGGAGGTGTTATAACGAGATATCACAGACTGGGTGGCTTAAACAATAAACATTTCTTTGGCAGATTCAGTTCCTGGGGAGAGCCCCTTCCTGGTTGACAGACAGCCGCCATCTTGCTGTGTCCTCAATGGTAGAGAGAAAGCTCTGGTCCCTTCCTCTTCTTATAAGGGCACTAATCCCATCACAGGTGCTCCACTCTCATGACCTCATCTAAACCCAATTACCTCCCAAAGGCCTAACCTCCAAATACCATCACGTTGGGAGCTAGTGTGATTTTGGGGGGACACAAACACTCAGTTCATAACCAGGGCTGAGGCAGGAGCCTAAGTGAACAGGCAAGGGCAAGAACTGGGCTTGTTAGTGTTCTGGGGATCCTGAACAAGCAGGTGAGGCCCTGAACCTGCAGATGACATGCCCCCCTCCCATCAGGCCCTGTACAGAAGGACACTCAACCAGTGTCAGGATGTCGGGGTTTTCTAGATTTCCAGCCCCTGCTGTTTCTTCACTTAGGCACTATATTTATTCAGAGAGCTAAAAATGGCTAAAAACCATGGCTTTGGAGTAAAACTGGAGCTTCAGTGCCTGGAATTCCCTTCCCTGTTCAGTTTTGGGTTAGTGGGAGCCACGTGAGAATAGGATGACTTTGGAAGACAGAAGCGAAGCAAGAAGCCAGTGCCGTGGCAGCTAGGGCAGTGTCCCTCATCCGCTGACTTCTCTTGTCATCATGGGGCAGTCCTGGGTCCCCACGTCCCGCTGCCTTAGCTCCCGCCAGATCTCCTCCTCCAGCAGGGTCAAGTGTGTGTGCAGCTCTTGGTGAGGGGGCCAGCTTCCCTTGCAGGTCGCCCACTGTATCGAGGTTGGAGGTGGTCAGAGACAGATGGGGTGCCGTTTTGTTCTTGCTCTTGCCCGCGGCCCATTTTCCCTCCTGACTGTTGGTCTGGGCGACTTCAGGCTCAATACCTGATGCACAGGCCCTTCCACCAGCTCCCACGGCCAGCGGGTCGCATCCCCATGGTAACCCTCTCATTCTACATCACCTTGACCACTCTGCTTTTCTAAGTGAACCCTGACTGGTGCAGAGGTATCTCAAAAGAAAGAAAAGTTAGAAACCAGGGGGAGTAGGGGCTTCCCTGGTGGCGCAGTGGTTGAGAGTCCGCCTGATGGTGAGCAGGAAGAAACAAACAAAAAGCCAGCATCTTCTAAGGAGTAAGATCACTTTGCATATGCAGCTGCAACCCAGAGGTGAACGCACATTTTTCTTTTGTAATGCTTTTTTCTTCAGCTTTATTGAGGTTTAATTGACAAATAAAAATTGTATATACTTAAGGTGCAGAACTTGATGTTTTGATACATGTATACATTGTAAAATGATCACCAGTACTGTGCTGTATATTTGAATGCACTTTAGAAAGCCTTTTCTGTTTGCTTTTCCAAGATGTTCTTAGGATTGTTTGGGGATCCTGAGCTTCCCTGGTAGTGTCAAGTCCTGGAGCCCCGGGTGGCTGTTGCCGCTGCCTGGCAGCCTGCGTGGAGCACACGGGCTCAAGTCAGGAGACCACTTGAATTCCCATCCTTCTCTGTTTTTCCTCATTACAACACCTTAAACATGTCCCATCCCTAATTTAGACCCCAGTCTCTTCATCTGCCCAATGGCTTGTTTGGATACATTGGTGACTTTCAAACATATTTATAGTAAGACATATATTTTGTATCAAGACTCAATACAAATACACATACACCATAACAAAAGTTTTAAGAACGAATACTTAACCATTACTACATAAGATGCTCCTATGCACTGAATGTCTGTATCCTTCTAAAATTCGTGTGTTAAAACCTAATCCTCAGTGTGATGGTATTTGGACTTTGCGAGGGGATTAGGTTATGAGGGTGGTGCCCTTACGAATGAGATTAGTGCCCTTATAAAAGAGACCCCCACAGAGCTCTTTGTCCCTTCTGCCATGATGTGTGAGGTCACAGCGAAAAGATGGCCATCTGTGGACCAAGAAGACGGCCGTCACCAGACACTGAATCTGTTGGTGCCCTGATCTTGCACTTCCCAGCCTCCAGAACTGTGAGAAGTAAATGTTTGCTGTTTAAGCTACCCAGTCTATGGTATTGTATTACAGCAGCCTGAAGAGACTAAGAAATTGGTACTGTGAAGTCGGGGTGCGGCTATAACAAATATCTACAAACAGAGAGCCTCAGTCTTCTTAGAGAATACCTGGTATGCATGGTCAGAATGCTGGCAGAAATATGGACGGTAAAGGCCATTCTGATGAGGTCTCAGATGGAAACGAGGAACATGTCATTAGAGACTAGAGGAAAGGTGATCGCTGATATTAAGTGGCAAAGAAGCTGACTGAATTGTGTTCACGTCCTAGTGTTTTGTAGAAGGAAGAACTTGCAAGTGATGAAACTGGATGAAGCGATTTCTAAGCAAAGTGTTGAAGGTATGGCTTGACTCTTCCTGACTGCTTATAGTAAAATGTGAGAAGAGAGAAATGACTTAAAGATGGAATTGTTAGGCAAAAAGGGAGCAGAAAAAGATTTGGAAAATTCTCAGCCTCTTCATATTGCAAAAAAATGAGAATACTAAGGGTGTGGCCAGATGACTCTTTCATAAGGAAATTAGTGTGGATGGAAACTCCAGATGTAATCAACCTTCTCCACAAAAGCTAGGAATAGAGGTGGGATTATGCCAGCTGAAACACTGCCAGCTGTTACTAAAGGAAACAGAGAAAATGGGACAAAATGAAGGGAGAATATTAACTTCTTAGACCCTACAGGACGGGACCATAGAGCTATTCAGCCATGAATATGGACCATTCTTCAAACCAAGGAAAGAAGGACCCCAGAGGTGATGGAGAGATCATCAGGGCTGCTACTCTAACCACAGGCTCAGAGTGTACTGGCCTGGGGGGCATGGCTGCTTCCACCTAGGTTCCAAAGGACAGGGTGGCCAAGCAGAGCCATGAGCTTGGGACTCCAGCCCATGAGAGCTTCAGGGCACCAGCAAAGAGCTGTCATGGGGCAAGGCCCAGAAGAGCACTACTGCAGGCCATCCCGCTGAGCTGTGGAGGTGCCCTGGCCATGCCAGTGGGTCTGAAAGGCAAAGCATGGTGCCAAAGAGGATTATGCTTGAGCCTTAAGGTTTAATGTTGTTTGCCCTGTTAGATTTTGGACTTACTTAGGACCTATTTAACCCTTTCTTCTTTCCTATTTCTCCCTTTTGGAATAGGAATGTCTATCCCATGCCTGCCCCACTGCTGGATTTTGGAAGCCTATAACTTGTTCGGTTTCACAATTCACGGCTGGGGAATTTTGCCTCCAGATGAATTGTACCTTGAGTCTCACCCATATCTGACTTAGATTTAGATGATATTTAGATGAGACTTTGGACTAAGAACTAAGACTTTAGAGTTAATGCCGGAAAGAGTTAATACTTTTGGGGCTCTTGGGTGGAATGTACTTTGTATGTGAGAGGAACATGAATTTTGAGGGTCCAGGGACAGAATTCTATAGACTAAATGTTTGTGTCTCCCCCCACCCAGTCCATATGTTGAAATTTAATACCCAATGTGATGGTGTTAGGAGTGAGGCCTTTGAGAGGTGATTAGGTCATGAGGGTGGAGCCCTCATGAATAGGAGTAATGCCCTCATAATGAGACCCCACAGAGCTCCCTCAACGTTTCTGCCACATGAGGACACAGCTAGAACATGGCCATCTATCAACCAGGAGGCTATCTGTGAACCTCGCCAGACACCACATCTGTTGGTGCCTTGATCTTGGATTTCTTAGCTTCGAAACCTGAGACTTTGTTGTTTAAGCCACCCAATCTATGTTATTTCTGTTACAAGAAAGGCAGTGCACTTGGATGTTTTGTATTATCTTCTTTTTATTCTGTTTCATGTTTCCAAATATATGCTGGTTGAGACTTGCTAACTTGATTTTAGGAGGACCACATATGGGTTACAAATTGCAGTTTGAACAGTTCTAGATGCTTCCAGGGTATCCAGCCAGCCCCTCAGCTCCAGGACACCATGGAGGTTTTAAGGGGCTTGTGCTGGTAGCCTGTCTCAAAGTGGTTTCCTCTGACTATGGACCCCTGAAGGGGCTGTGTTTTCCCCCTGGTTTTCACTCTGACCCAGCTAAAGAGCCAGATGCTGAGCTCTGGGTGTTCAAGGTCCTTCCTAGCTGAGAACCTGACTTAGGCCTTACTGGTCAGGGGGGCAAGAGGGTAATTATAGAAGATTCAAGTGGCCAAATAATCTACCAAGGCCTAACCTTGGCCAGTGTGGCATAGGCTGTAGCCCCCAGTTTTTCAATCAAACACTCATCTGAATGTTGCTGTGAAGGTATTTTGTAGTTGTGATTAACATCTACAGTCAGTTGACTCTAAATAAAGAAGACTACTAAGACTTGATAATGTGGGTGGGTCTCATCCGATCAGTTGAAGTCCTTAAGAGCAAAGATTGAGGCTTCCCAGAGAAGAAGAGAATCTGCCTCCAGACCGCATTATAACCCCCTGCCAGAGTTTATAGTTTGCTGGCCTGCCTATAGATTTTGGGCTTGCCAGGGCCCACAGTTGAGGGAGTCCGTTCCTTAAAAATCAATCAATCTATGTATCTATCTATATCTATCCATCCATGTACTATCTATCCACCTATCTATCTATCCATCTATCATCTATCTATTTGTCATTATCTATCTATCATCTATGTATTGATGACTCTATCATCTATCTATCTATCTATCCAGCCAGCCAGCCAGCCAGCCATCTATCTCATCTCCTATTGGTCTGTTTCTCTGGAGAACCCTGACTGAGCCAGGAGATTACTCTGTGAGCATTCCTAAGGCACTGATTATAACCCCTTGACCACATTTTCACAGCTTTATGGAGGTTTTGGCCACCATGGTCCTGACCAGAATTAGTGGTTAACACTTTCCCGTGCTTCTCTGACCCTGCAGCTCTCTTGCCAGGGGCCTGGAGGTAGCTGGGGAAGCCACCAGGTGAGGCCTGGGGGCAGGTGGAGGGGGCTTTCCTCTTAGGAGTAGGGGCTCCTCTGCCTGAGGTTCCCATCGCAGAAAAGGACCCTGGAAGGGCAATGAGAGGAGCAGAAAGTTCAGGACTGGCTGACATCAGCCAAGTCACTTCTTATCTCCAAACCTTGGCCCTTTGGTGTGGAAAATGGGACAAAATTCACCATCCCGGCTACCTTTGCGATCAGAATTGGAAAAGAGGCATGGACATATACACACTACCAAATGTAAAATCAATAGCTAGTGGGAAGCAGCCGCATAGCCCAGGGAGAAATTGGAAAAGAGAGGACAAGTGGGAAAGAGCCTTGGGAGAGGGCAGCACATCCGTCCATAGGAGGCATCGTACCGCTGGGGCCCCCAAGGCTGCACTGTGACTCCCGTGGACCCTGCACACAGCCCCTCCCTTGTCGCACCTTAGCGAGGTGATGGGATTCTTGCTCCTTGCACTTTCCTGTTCACCACTGTGTGTTCACCACCGCAGCTCTAGCTCCCAGCTGAGTGCCGGACAAGCAGTACATTTGGGTCTGAAGCAGTGCACGGAAGGCTGGACTGAAGGACTGAAGGATGTGCAGGCTTCTTGCCAACAAACGGGCACTCCCGTCCCAGGGGCACAGACAGTACATCCCACCCACAGACTGCGGAGCTGCATCCGTGAGTCACTGGCAGGCAAAGGCCATCCTGCCTGAGGGTATGAGTCATAACAGACCACAGCTGACGATGGGCAGCTCTGAAGATGTCACAGATGCAGCTCCTCAGCCTTGGCAGCGGCGGGGCCTGATGACACAGGGGAGAGAGGCCCGCCGTGCGAAGCGTGAGCCACAGTTCCGGGCCCAGTCTATGATGACTCGCTGTGTGAGCTGGCCCTGGCCTCCCCGGTCTGTAGAATTCGTCAGAAGCACCTGAAGAGCCCTTTAAATGTGCAGCTGGCTGTCCCCCTCTCCCACCCACACAGGGATTCTGGCGCAGGGCCTGGGAAATCTGCACTTTTATCAGCAGCCCCCGTGCCCAGGATGCCCAACCTGGCTTGGAGGCTCCACTAGAGCCGCTTTGGGGGCCCTGTCCGTCGCCCCAGTCTTTTGGTTCTAGTATTCTAGAATATCTTTCCATCACATGTTCCAAGAAATTCCTTGAAGGAAGGGCCAGCTCACTTTCTTTTCCTTGAGCACTTATTCCAGGCCCCGGGGGTAAGCAGCAGTGGGGGACACAATGACCCAGGCCTACTTCGTCGCTGCCTGAGACACTCCGCCACTAGCGACACTTCCCTTCTAAACCACACACATTCTGCGACAAGGGCTGGAATCCCGAAGCGCAAACGCAGGGTGTCCGGCAGTCAGGGGGACGCGGCAAAACCCCTCCAGACGGGCACGTGGGGGGGTCCTGGGTGGCGGCACTGCTGGGCTTTGAGCAATACCCTGGGAAAGTTACTGGGGAGAAGGTGGCAACTTATGGCCCTGCTTTGGGGAAGGTAGGGGCAGGAGGTACAGGGAAGCGTGAAAAGCCTGGTAGGAGTTACACTGTGGAGGGAAAAGGAAGGTTCTAGAATATGAGGTGGGGGGAGGTGGTCACGGCAATATCCTGGAGGACCTCAAGTACTGGAGTAGCTAAGGAGCCGGCCCTAGACCCTGTTGTCCCTGAGGAGCCATGGGCCCAGGAGCATGGGCTACTGGGAGCCGAGCTCTGGGAGCTCGAGGCTGCGGCACTGGGGACAGTCTGGGGTCCCTCTGAGACCCTCTTCTTTGCGTTGCCCCCAGTCAGCAGTCTGCACCCAAAGACCATCGGGGATGGTCTCAGTGGCTTGAGGCCTGAGCTGGGGCTTCCAGGAGGCTGCTTCCCCCCCTGCTGGCTTTCTGTTCAGGGCAGGGAACAGCCCATCTCTACCCTCTCACCGCCTCCGGCAAGCCGCTCACTGTCTCTAAGGCTCAGTCTGCTCCTCCGTGAAATGGCGATATGATTGGCACCTGCCTTAGGATTTCCATGACCTTAAATGGGAGGCTGCACAGAGATCCTGGGCGCCAGGCCTCTCCCAAGGAGATTCTGTAGCCCTCCTCCCATCCTTCGGGGCGGAAGAGAAACCCTACTAGACCTGCCGGCCTGCGGCTGGGCCCCGGGGAAGAGAACTCCACCTAAAGGAGCCCAGAGAAAGGCTGGAGAGAACGCACGTTCCCAGGCGCAGGCACGAGGCGACCAGAGCAGCTGGTGCTGAGAGGACACGCAGAAGGGCAGAGAACACCAAAGAGAGCGTCATTGCTTGGGACAGAAAACCAGGGGACAACTAGAAGGGGGCAGATGCCGGGGGGAAGGGCTGACCGGGCTGCCAGCAGGTGGGGGAGGGGGGGCGTTTGCACAAATCTGGGCTCCTCGTGCCTGGCCTTGGCCTGCTCTGTCCTCTTCATGCAAGGTCGGGTTGGGAGCTGGAATCCAAGGGTGTGGCCACTATGGGCTGGGTGGGGGAGGGGAGATGCAAGGATGGGTGTCCCCAGGGGGGCAGAGTTAAGCCAAGCCCCGAGCCAGGCCCGGACTCCAACGGAGAATTTGCCGACACCTAGCATGGCTCATGGTGGGCTGAGCCCTGGACGGAGGCCAGCCTTTTAGGCCAAGGGCAGCTGTGGGAGGTGGGGAAGCAACCGCCACAGGGCCTCAAGCTGCCCAGGCCCTGGTCAAGGCCATCTCCCCTCCCCTCCCCGGCAGGCCACCACCCAGCAGCACCTTTTACTTTTCTGGGTCTCTGATTTATGACCTGCACCCAGGGCCTTCGGCGGCTCCAGGCCCTTGTCTATACGCCTCCTGGACGTCCTCCAGCGCATCCCTCCAAACTAAGTGTGGACCAAGTCATCTGCTGTCAGGATCTGCCATGCCCCCGCCTCCCCACCGCCTCCCCCGGCCCCAGGAAGAGTCTTGGTTCCTTGGGCAGCCCTAAATTTCAGGCTTCAGGACTCCTACCCCATGTCACCCTGCTGAGAACTGGCTAGATCCACTGCCAACGGGCCCTGTCCCCTGAACACAGGGCACCTGCTTCTTCTTGCCACCCCAGGGGTCCCATCCTCTTGCTGAGCCTTCCAGTGCCCATCAGCTGACCTTCTGTTCCCCAGCCCTCCCGGCACTGCCACCCTCTCCCCACTCCCGGCCCTGGCTCACAATCTGCTGGGCCAAAGCCAACCTGAGCTGGTGCAGAGGGGATGGTGGACGTGATGGTGAATTCTATGTTGTCAATTTGGTCAGGCCACGGTTGCCCAATCGTTTGGTCAAACACCAGTCTAGATGTTGCCGTGAAAGTATTTTTTAGATGTGATTAACGTTTATGGTCAGTAGACTCTGAGGAAAGCAGATTATCCTCCATAACGTGGGTGGGCCTCATCCAATCAGTTGAAGGTCTTAACAGCAAAGACTGAGGTTCCCCTAAGGAGGAATTCCGCCCCCAGACTGCAGCGTACAAGCCCCACTTGAATTTCCAGCTGTCAGACTCAAGACTGCAGCCCGCTGGCCTGCCCTGCGGAGTTCAGACTGGCCAGTCCCCAGAATAGCACAAGCTGCTTCCTTAAAATCAATCTCCCTCTGCCCCTCTCTGGGTCCGTTTCTGCCTCTTCTTGCTGAATACGGTGGACAAGAGAGGGAAGTGAGTCGGCTGGACTGGCATGTGACAGCCACTGCCACGCATGGGGAATGTGAACACCCTTGGGGACCCCACGCCTGTGGACCACGTTCCCAGCCTGCACCCAGTCCCTCCCCCAACCCCACGGACTCAAGCCTCTTCCGCACCCAGCTGGTGCAGGCCGCGCAGGCATGGTCTGCAGAGGCCACTGGCCTCTGGTGAGGAGGGCTGTGTTCCGACCCTGGGCAAGGTCCTTCCCCTCCGTGGGCCTCAGTATCCCCGTGGCTCAACAGCAGAGCCGGCTGAAAGTAGTTGCTTGTAAATGTGCTGAAGGGAATCGTATACAGTAGGTCAACTTGTCCAGCTGTCCAAATAGGGCTTCCCCGGCTTCTGTGGAGTGAGGGAGCTGCGGAGAGCTCGCCTGCACCCGTGCCTCACTCCTGCCTTAACTTTGGACTTTGACCCCCAAAGTCTGGCCGCCCCTGCCTGCTGGACACCTGCGGGCTGTACTCACCACGCTTTCCGGGTGAACCATCTCCCCTGGAGCCGTGCCTGGTTCGATGTGCTTCTGGGCTGGTTGGAGGGAAGCTCATTACTGCTTGTGACTCATAAAAGTCTAAAACTGATGGACAAAAGCTCCTTTCAGAGCTCCCTTTGAACCCCAGGGTCTCGTTATGTGACAAAGATATTTAGAGGATGGAGGCAAGAGCGGTCACATATGAGGCAGGAAAATGCAGCCCTGTCTCCTGGGGCAAGTGGCAACTGGAGTACCCCTCCCTCACACTCGGGCCCTTGCTCTTTGGTGAGCAGGCCGGAAAAGGTGTCCCTGGTCTAAGGTTGCACTCCACTGCCTGACGGGCCCACTCGAAGGCTAGGAGCCCAGACGCCCAGCAGCTTTACAAGATGACTTCCTGTCCCTGGGGACCCTTGTGGTCCGGGAGCTCAATGCCGCTCATGTTCTAGACAACCTATCAGCTCTCCTGGGGACACGCACATGAGCCCCCCAAAGGCCAGAGGCAGCTGACCTGAGAGATCAGAAAGGTGGCTTTGGCCTCCTTCTCCCTCCACCCTCGAGTAAATGAAGACGCTTCCCAGAACACGTCTAGACAGCACGAAAGGAACTGGTGAACGTAGTCAAAATGTGATTCTTACCTGGGCCTCACTCAAGGTGACCCTGTGCAGGACGTTATGCCTCTAACACAAAGAATAACCTCCCTGCGTGCACCTTTCTGCCACCTCTGCCTCTGCAGGAGCCTCTGAAGGCTCAGGAATAAAAAGCGGATGAAGAAGCGTGAAGAATATAATCAGAATTCCAAAAGTATATGAGAAGAGGTGGTAAGAGCTCGCTCTGAAGGTCAAGGGAAGCCTCTGTGGTTTCTCATTCCCTGACCACCTGGGTACACCACCAAATGCCAGTGGTTTTGTTATGGGTAAGCTCTCAGGTGGAATGCCAGGCACCAGTGTGTCCGGGCCAACGGGGATCAGAGCTGTCATTTTCAGAGCCCAGCTGGTGTAGCGGCGTCCCAGGAGTCCCTGGCTCTTTGGAAGCTCTGGCTTGCCACCTGCTGCCTGTGGTCTGGCCCTCCCTGGCTTTCTTCCCCCCTACAAGGGACACCCAGGACATCAGTGGCCCGTGGACACCATGGCGGTGGGTGTGGCTATCTCAGCCAAAGCCTGGTCTCACCTGCTGGGTACTCCCTGCTACACGCTGGGTAGCTGGTCTCAAGCAGAGGACATCAGTGGGGCCAGGCAAGGGTCTCTGGATGGCACCTCTCTGGCATCACTGTGCCTTGGGCTGGCACTTTGGCATGGCAAAGCAGAAGCCAGGACGCTGAGGTGCAAAGCCGGAGGTGTGAACACGGGCTGCTGCCAGCCGTTGCCAATGAGCTGGTGTAGCACCTGAGCTACCCTTTGTCTTGCTGGGACATGCCACTGCTGTCAATGGCTTCTTGGGAGGTGGCCTGGGATCCAGGGGTTCTTCACCCAAATCAAAATTCCCTGGACTCTGCTGGAATTTCCCCTCTCAGGAGAGAATCACTTTGCTCCCAAAGGCTCAGGAGGGCGATCATCCTTCTGATTCCTCCTCAGCACCCCTCCCTCCAGGCCAAGAACCCTGCCCTGTCCAGAGTATTCGGGCTTATAGAATGCGTGCGCATGCTTGAACTCCAACCACCCTGGAGAAGGGTCATCATCCCGTTTGAAAAGGAGGAAGCTGAGGCCCAGATAGGAGAAGGGCCACTCTGACAACCCAAGACCATGGAGCACAACCTTGTCAATCCCACCCCCACCCCCGGCCCAGGCCTGCTGGAGACTCAAGGACTAGCAGCAGCTAGTCCCAGGCCAGCTTGCTTTCTGCTCCTGGGGACCCTGAATGGCTACCCAGTGATTGCAATGCCTCATTTTCAGGTTCAGCTGGCTGTCTCGCAGCAGCCACTGGGCCAGTGTCTTGGTCCACTGGGCTTGCCCTGCTGGCTTAAACAATAGGCATTTATTTCTCACAGTTCTGGAGGCTAGAAGTCCAAGATCAAGGTGTCAGCAGATCTGGTCCCAGGTGATGGCTGCTTCCTGGCTTGTAACAGCTACCTCCCTGCTGTGTCCTCACATGGTTTTTCCTTGGTGCGTGTGCACGGAGAGAGAAGCAGCTCTGGTGTCTCTTCTTATAAGGACACTAATCCCATCATGGGGAGCCCACCCTCATGACCTCTTCGAACCCCAAGCACTTCCCAAAGGCCCCACCTCCAAATACCATCACATTGGGGGGGAGGGGGGGAGGGCTTCAACATATGAATTTGTGGGGGGGACACAAACATTCAACCCGTATCAGCCAGGGAGAGTGGAGGCGAAGGTAAATTACTAATCCTAACCCTGGTGAATTTCCTCTCCTCAAACACAAATGATCCCAAGGCCCTGGTCCAACGGCAGGGAATGGAGCAGCTCAGGCAGAGGCCGAGAGCTCCAAACCCCGTGTGCCTTTCTCTGCGGGCTCCAGTGCTGGACAGGTTTGTTTTTATTAATCAAATTATTGTCTATTCACAGGTTTCATATGCTTACCTCACCTTCCAAAGCAATTAAGTAGAAAGTCCCCTTTGCAATTCCAACAGGGATGCCTTTGGCCGGCCTGGGGCTTGGGGGTACCTAGGAACGGCCGTTCCCCTCACTGTGCGCCAAGCCAGAGCAGAAAGCCTTTGGAGTGGCAGCCCGGGGTGGGGACAGGACAAAGCTGAGCTTCAGACAGCCCAGAGGCCTGGCCTGACTGCCACTCCCCGCCCCCCTGTCCTGTAACTCGTCTGACCTGTGGCCGCCTCATCCCCCCGGTATGCCTCCGCCAGAAGGAACCTGAAGAAGTCATTCCTTCTGTTGCACCGGAAGCTGCATCTCAGTCACTTCCACCACCCACATCCCAACCCTCAAGGAAGCTACCGGCCACATCAGGAGATGCCCTCTCTCCCAATGGGCAAATGGTCGTTCTTCTCCCTGCCCCCAGCCTTCCCTCCTCCAGATATGCTCCAGTTTGCCAGGGTCCTTCTGAGTGTGAGTCCCAGAACTAGCCAGGATATCTGGTTGGTGTGTGGGCAGAGCAGAGCCGAGGCAAGCCATGTACAAACATTTGACACCTAGCATCTCACTGAATCCTCCTAAGAGCACTTTTAAGTAGTTTCTACCCTTTGAAAAGATGAAAAAGACCATCTGCGTCTCAGAGGGGTTAAGTCATTTGCCCAAAGTCACAGAGACAGTAAGTGGTAGAGTCAGAAGTCTAATCAGACAAGCTGGTTCCAGAGCCCATGCCTTAAACACACCAAACTGAACAAGGGAGCAGCACACTCACCTCCCTTGCTCTGAATGCTTTGCCTCTGCTGATACAGCCCAGGGCCCTGGTTGCTCATCTGGCCCCTCCATTGTGGCACCAACTCACGCTGAGTGTTGAGTCTTCTCGCCCATCTCCATGCCTTGCCCTGTGTTCTCTGGGCCCTGGTTCAGAGTTCCCCGGTCTCCACTGCCCACGTCCCCTCCTCCAACTGAGCCCTGCTCCAGCCTGTGCAGGTCCCTCCATCTCCCCGCTCCACGCCCCTGCCAGCTAACGTGATCACTGAGTAAAGTTAGAGCACAGCAGGCGGGCCGAGGCCTGTGCAGAGAGCTGTGAGCTGGCAACCACTAAATTGAGAACAATTCCTGGAAATCAGGAAACAGCTATTGAGGCCAAAGGCACCAAAATTAAATCGGCCTTTGAAGCAAGTGCATCTCCGCAGGCATCAGCTATGATTCTGCAAGTTTCCAAAATGAGTCCTTAAATGAGATAAAGTCTTCCAGCTCAGGTTGGACTGGGCACGTGGGTGCAGAGGGCTGGGTGATCAATGGAAGCATCAGGGTCTCAGGTCTTCCCTGTGGCACAGCACCCAACCTTCCTGCAGGGGCGTGGACCGTGTCATCTGAAAAATGGACGGCAAGAGACGTAGCACCTTCAGTAGAGCCTGGTGCCAGGGGGTTTCCTCCCTCTCGAGAATGCTTCCAGCCCTACGAGCTGAGATTCCTGGGGTCCGAGTGGTTCACAAGTGTTACCCCTTTTCCTTATCCCTGAAATAAGATCATTTGTAAAAGCACGGACAAGTATCGATACCAATGGAGACGTTTCTTGGGGACTCACAAAAGTCAGAAGGTGCTCCTTGAGCTCAGAGCGGGCGCAGCTGCATCCACCTGGCATTTTCCAGTTTGACATCGCGGGTGCTGGCCTCGCGGTCCAGTGCAATTCAACAAATGCCCCCCAACCCCTGGGATGAACAAGGTTGCACTGCAGGGAAATGGAGAGGAAAGACTCGGTGCCTACCTCTGGGGAGCTCACAGACATGGAAACACCTCCTTCTAATAGAACACCCAGCCTGCTAAGTGCTAAAGAAGATGTGCCAAGAGTGGGCTCAGGAAGCTCGGAGGAAAACTGGGTGGTTTCCACTTAAAAATCTGGGAAGTCTTCCTAGAAGAGGCAGTAGTTGATCTGGACCTTGGAGAATAAAGAGTTGTCTCAGTGGTGTGAGATGACGAGGAGGGCATTGTCGATGAGGACAGAGCATGGGCAAGGGCATAGAAGGACATCCTTGGAAAATGCAGAGTGACCCACTTGGCTGGAACCCCGTGTCCTGGGCCATCAGCCCGGGCCGAGGTCGGGCCCGATTCTGCAGACAACCGGAAGCCATCAAAAGTCCTGATTAAGGGGGGCTTCCCTGGTGGCGCAGTGGTTGAGAGTCCGCCTGCCGATGCAGGGGACACGGCTTCGTGCCCCGGTCCGGGAGGATCCCACGTGCCGCGGAGCGGCTGGGCCCGTGAGCCGTGGCCGCTGAGCCTGCGCGTCCGGAGCCTGTGCTCCGCAGCGGGAGAGGCCACAGCAGTGAGAGGCCCGCGTACCGTAAAAAAAAAAAAAAAAAAAAAAAGTCCTGATTAAGGGAGGTGGCACAAGAAGATTTATGCAAAGCCTCTTTCTTACAGCTGTTCTCAGAGTGAGATCTGAGGAATCCTGGAGGTCCCTAACACTCTTAGGGGATCCATGACGTCAAAACGATTTTCACAGCAACGCTAAAATGTTCTTTGACTTTCCCACCAGCTTGGCATTGGCACCGATGGTGCAAAAGCAGTGGTGGGTGAAACAGCAGGGGCTTGAGTACGAATCACAGCGCTGGCGTCAAGTCGTTCTAGTCCTCATTGGATTCTTCGTCATCACGAGCTTGCGGTTAAAAAAACAAAAAGCCGTCTTCTCCTTAGAATGTTGTTAGCGAAGCAGTAATAATTAACTTGATTAAATATTGACCCTTGAGTACCCATATTTTAATAATTCTGTGTGACAAAATGAGAAATATGCTTAAAGCCCTTCTGCTAACAACCCAAGTACAAGTTCGAGTCAAGGTAGAACATTCATGTAATGGTTCTGAGTTGTGAGTTGAGCTGGCTGATTTTTCACAGAACATCATATTTACTTGAAAGAATGACTAACTAATGTTATTCTGATTTGGAGATCTGACAGACATTTTCTTGTAAATGAACAAAGTGGGCCCATCAATTCAAGGAAAACAACTAACAGTATTTTTTGCCAATGGTAAAATTTAAGATTTCAAGCAACGCTAAGAATTTTGAAAAACTACTACTGTGAGCTTGACAGCTTCCCGATACTTAAAGACTTTGCCCAGTGGGATGGATGGTGGTAGTAACACATGTGATGTTCTGATGTAGAATGGAATGCGTCAGCACCGGGAAGGTCTGCATAAGGCAGGGCACCGACATTTTCCCAGGGACCAGTGCACGATGCTCCCAAAACACGACCAGTAAACGATCCATTCAAAGGATAAGAGGGGGGTCACTGGGGTCAAGGACGGAAGATTCCCTCATGCGGTTTCATACTCCACACTGCACTTAACCTGTAAGAAACAACCAATGGCTGAATTTTTGTGTCGCATCAAAGAAGAATGTCCATAATTACATGAAAAGTCGATTGAAATATTCCTCTTTTTTTTCTTCTTTTTTTTTTCTTGGCCACCCCACACGGCCTGCGGGATCTTAGCTCCCTGACCAGGGATGGAACCCATGCCCCGTGCAATGGAAGCGCACAGTCTTAACGACTGGACCACCAGGGAAGTCCCTAGTCCTCCTTTTTCTAGCTGCATGTCTACATGAGGCCAGATTTCCTTCATATACTTCAACCATAACAATGCGGCATAACTGAACAGAGAAGTACATGCGAGACTCTGGCTGGCTTTTCTCAAGCTAGATATTGGAGAAATTCAAAAAAACGTAAAATAATGCAACTCTCTTCAACACAACTTTTTGTTTTGAAAAATACACTTATTTTCCTTCCATTATTCGTATTTACATGAAATCAGTTTATTATTTTAATTTCATATTAATAAATAAATATTTTAGCAGTCTTATTTCTAATATAGTTAACATGAAGAGAAAAAAACCCACATAAACAAAAAAGCTCTTGGGAGTCCTCAACAAATGTTGTTGTTGATTAACCTCACTGTACCCTGCTTTTTAAAAAAATTGCGGTGAAATTCACGTGACATAAAATTCATTATTTTAAAGCATACAATTCATTGGCGTTTTGTACATTCACAGTGTTGTGTAACCATCACCTCTGTCTAGTTCCAGAACATTTTCTTCTCCCCGAAAGGAAGCTCCATACGCATTAAGCACTCGCTTACCTTTTCACCCTCCCACTGGCCCCTGGCAACCATTAACCTGCTTTCTGTCTCTGCGGATTCACTCTCAGTAAGTTCTAAGAGTATAAAGGGTCTGAGACCAAGTGGTCTGAGGACCACTAGCTTACTGTTTCAAATCCCAGCTCTGCTGTTTTTAGCTGTGATACCTTGGTCAAGTTGGGTAATTTCTAGAAGATTCGTTTTCCTGACCCCTAAAGTGGAGATAATAATAGTACCATCTTCATGGGGCTATTGTGAGCATTCAGTGGGAAAAGGTCCTTAAAGTTCCTGGAACATAGTAGATACTCAATAAGCGGGAGTTCACATCAACCCCTGGGAGGGAGCATTGATTCCATTTCCGTACACTCTGTCTCTAGATGTGACCGGCAATATCTCAAGAATGAGAGCCAGGTATCATTTTTGCTTATCATTCGTGAGACTTTGATGAGTAACTTCACCTCTCTGAGCATTGCTTTCCTCTTCTATAAAGTGGAACTAATATAATCCCCATCTTGCAGGGTAGTTGTGAGAATCAGTGTAGGAGTGAATGCTTATAACATTCTTAGCACATAGGAGGCACTCGATGGCAGGCAGTCATGGGGGGCTTTGGTTTGCAGTGATGACAAGGACATTGATGGAAATGGGTAAGTGCTGACACCATCCTCTAGGCTCTCACACCCTGTGTGCAGCTCAGTGGCCACCATTCTGGCTGGGTCCTTCCTCAGAACTGTTGGAGTGATGGGCACCTAATCCCGGCACAGGGCAAGATGATGGCACAGTCTGCCTAGTGCCCCAGCGGCCTTCGTCTTGGCTCGGCTGCTCTCTGTGCACAGGCTGCTCGGGCTTTAGAAGAGCAAATAAGTTTACACTAAGCTTTCCTGCTAGGGCCATATTTTAGCTCCAGCCCCAGAAGACACTCCAGTCCCCCAGTTCTGGAAAGGCCTCAGGGGCTCAAACTTGAGAGGTGCTCTTAAACATGCCTGGTAGCTCCCCGTGGCCACTTCTGCAACACCCCTTCTCTTCTCAAAGGAAAGAAACATGTTCTCCTACTGGAGTCCATGCCAACAGTGCAGGGCTCCCTGGGGTAAATCTGTCTCTGATACCATTGGCTCTGAGCCTCACGGTTATGGGCTGATGACTGTCAAGCTAGAGATGCCCCCCGTCAGCCCCCCTTCACTGCCACGTTCACACCACTAACGGGGCTGTTACTTGAAACCTGAGTTCTCTTTTTTTTTTTTTTGCGGTACGCGGGCCTCTCGCTGCTGTGGCCTCTCCCGCTGCGGAGCACAGGCTCCGGACGCGCAGGCTCAGCAGCCGTGGCTCACGGGCCCAGCCGCTCCGCGGCATGTGGGATCCTCCCGGACCGGGGCACGAACCCGTGTTCCCTGCATCGGCAGGCGGACTCTCAACCACTGCGCCACGAGGGAAGCCCCCGAGTTCTTTTTTAAGGTATTTATTGAATTTGTTACAGTATTACTTCTGTTTTATGTTTTGGGTTTTTTTGGCCCAGAGGCATGTGGGATCTTAGTTCCCCGACCAGGGATAGAACCCAAGTTCCCTGCGTTGGAAGGAGGATTCTTAACCACTGGACCACCAGGGAAGTCCCGAAACCTGAGTTCTTGTTGAAATGATTTTAGAGTGGGAAGCTGAGAAGCCCGGTGGGGTGGAGGGTGCACGGAATCAGATGTGGATTCAACCCTGCCGACGACTGGAGACCTCCCTGGGCCTGGGTTCCCCACCTGAAGAATGACAAGGTTGGACTAGCTCCGGCTTCTTGGATTTTAGGGAGCAACGACCACTGAGTATTCACTGTCCTGAGCCCTTTAGAACATTCTACCTGATTCACTTTGCCCTGGAGAGGCTTGCTCTGGTCCCGAGGACCTGAATAAGACAGGAAAGGGACAGCTCTACACTGGATGGGTAACAGAAGTCATCACATGTCACAGAGCAAGCTGGCCAGCCCCAAGCTTCACCCAAATGGGAAGCGGGTGTCTTCCTGCTCTGTGCACAGACAGAGAACCCATGGGGGCAGTGAGCCAAAGGCAGATCGGTATATCTATTGACGGCAGCAGGTGAGCGTAGGGTGGGCAACTGGGAAGGTACCTCAGTCAAGGGCCTGGAGCGGTTTATTGGGTAGTCTTGGGGACCTCTGAAAACTTAGCCTGGGGATAATATAGACTGGGTCCTCAACGTACTGCATATGCCCCATGGCCCGTGGGTTCTGAATGCCTGTGGGTATCAGCCCCAGGCACTCGGTCCAATGATCCTCACTGATGTACTCCAAAGATGCTGAAGCCATAGTGGTGGCTGGGCCATGAGTGCAACGGCCCAGCATGGGAGGGAGGAAGGATGAAGCCAGGAGCCAGCTGGAGAAAGACGGGATGGAAGTCCTGGATGACCTATCCAGATGAGGAAAGCCTTTTAGATCTGCTTTCGATTGGGCAGAGGAGGGCACCACAGGTATGCCTTGGAGTAGGAGAGCCAATAGAGAAGAGGCCTCAGCACTCAGCCTGGCTTTCTCTTCCCTGGGATGCGAGATAATGCTGAGTATGTCATTTCTCTTTCTACTCTCCCCTAGACACTGCAGTGACAAAATGTTCATTCAGGACTCAGATTTATTCCCCCCAAACCAAACTCACTAATCTTCCCAAGGAATTGAGGCTTTTCTTAATTTCCATCTACCACCATCACCTCTCTGGGGAGGTAGAGGTGGGAAAGAAGATAGAAATTGTATGTAGCCCTAAAGCTGGCACCAAGGAAATCTCAGGCTACAAAGCAAACACGTGCAAAATCTCCCCTGTAGCTGTCACATCAATATTAAATTACCTGCTTTATTCATTTACAAAGCTCAATGTAAGCAGCAAACCTCTTAGCCTCCAGGTCCCAGGTCTGGGCGGTTGAGAGGCAAGGGTGGTACCTGATGGCTCCCAGGAGTACATGCCTGGCTGGCCATCAGTGTTCATCTCTACGGGTGCATGCACGTGTGGCCTCCGCCCTGTGAGGTAGGCAACAGCGAAATCCATAGTCCCATTTCAAAGACAAAGAAACTGAGGCCCAGAGAGGTAAGTGATTGGTCACACCCAAAACTCAGCTTTCTTGACTCCAAGCTCAGCCACCTGGCGGTTCTGCCTGCTGCCACCCAAACTGGCAGTTAACACTGTTTTCTGAGGTCATCTTAGGGCAAGGGCACAGGTTGGGGAATCTGTTTCCACAGTTCCCTATTCACTCTTCATATGCAAACATGAATGTATGTTCAAGGCATATCAGTTAACGTATCACTTTCACAGGCAATTAAGAAATTGGCCCTCAAAATTACAGCAGAGGATGAAACTTCTGGGTTTATGAATTCAGGAATCAAAGGGTCAGACCTTTATGGCGAGTCCTGGTGTGGTTTTAACTTTCCTCTGCTCCACAGTACCCCTCCAGGACTCTTTTCTTTCACCTGTCTGTAGTCCAAGTAGCCCCTCCATACTCTAATAAAAGTGAGATTATGGGGTATTTAAAGGAGAGTTACAGCCATGGGAATACACAGTTGCAAGTCTTAAGTGGTGCCCAAAACTACTGTTGTAGGCTGAATAATGGCTCTCAATGTGGAACCTGTAGATGTGACCTTATATGGAACGAGTATCTTTGCAGGTATGCTTAAGTTAAGGATCTTGAGATGGGGAGATTATCCTGTACAATCTGCATGTATCATTTTAAGAGAGTGGCAGGAGACTTGTCACAGACACGCAGAGGAGAAGGCAGTGTGACCATGGAAGCAGAGATTGGAGTGATGCGGCCACAAGCCAAGGAATGCTGGAAGCTTAGGTACTGGGAGAGGCAAAGAGCAGATTCTCCCCTGGAGGGAGTGCAGCCCTGATGACACTTTGATTTTGGCCTAGTGATAGAAATTTTGGACTTCTGGCTTCCAGAGCTATGATAGAGTAAAATTTCTGTTCTTTTAAAGCACCCAGTTTGTGATAATTTGTTACAGTAACCAACCACAGGAGATACAGAGGTGTATTAGGGGGCATAATGGGAGACCTGGTAAATGGAGAAACATGCCTTGTTCTTAGATATGAAGATTCAATATTAAAAATACATCAATTTTCTGTAAATTGACCTATAAATTCAATAAAATCTCAAAGCTTCTAAAAGGATTCCTGGAACTGGATAAAACTATTCAAAAGATCATCTAGAAGAATAAGCATATGGCAAGAATATTCAGAAAGAAAAGCAAAGAGGACAAACTCTCCCTACTGGATAGAGGAGCATATTGTAAAGTTCTTGCACAGGGAAAAAAAACCAACAGATCAACTGATTAAAGCACAAAGCCCCCCAGTATACCCAAGTGTATATGCAAATTTAGTATATGATAAAGTTGATATTTCAAATCAGTGTTGAAAGGCTGCATTATTCCATAGGTGGTGATGGCTGTTTCAAAATGGCTACTTAGAAAACAATAGAGTCAGATCTCTACCTCACTCCCTACACTAAAATAAATACCAGCTGTGTCAAAGATTTAAATGTTAAATATGAAACCATAAAAGTACAAGAAGAATAAACACATGGAGTTTTTTCTCATTATATAAGTTATAATTTGGGGTTTGGGAAGGTTTTTCCAAACAGAACATAAAAACTTGAAGTCATACAGGAAAAGGTTAACAATTTGACTGCATATAAATGAAAAACTTTTAGATGGAAAAATGCCATAAACAATATATAACATCTAATGTCTACAATATTTATAATATTTATAGTTTATAATATTTATTATAAATGGTATATATTATATAAAATATAAAGATTATATACAATATGTAATATATTACATATAAAGCATATTATATTTTAAGTATGTATTATATCTCAATGCTATATATTATATAGAATATTACATATATTAAATACATATGTTATATCTCAATGTGAGAAAAATATTTCTAACAGATATGACACAGGCTTTATAACCCTCTCTACAGTGAGCTCTTTCGAATCCATAAGGAAGAGAACAAACATCCCAATAGAAAAATAGGCAGTAGGCCCTGAAGAGATCATTCCCCAAGAGAATAAGTACAGATGGCCAATAAATATGTAGAAAGATACTATCACCAATAATCAAAGCAATGCCAAGAAAAAAATCTTATTTTTCACTTATCAAATTGCCAAAGGTTTAAAAGCTTGACTAAACTGGTGATTTTCTTGCACTTTTGGTAGTGTAAATTAGTATATTTTTGAGGGCTGTTTGGCAATGCATATCAGCGTGTATAATGTGCACAGCCTTTGACCCAGCAAGCCCATTTTGAGGAATCTACAAGTATTGATATAGGAAGATACTCACGGTGTAGAGTGGAGATAAAGTGCTTTATAGAACAATATTTATGATTCAAAGACGGCTGTCTGGAGTATTACACCAAATGTTAAGAATAGTTATCCTTGGAAAATGAGATTTGGGTGTGATTTTCATTTTCTTTGTACTTTCAGTATTGTTTGCTGGTTTTAAATAGCATGTATCTTTTTTTCTGCAAAAACAATAAAGCTATTTTCAAAAAAAGAAATGTAGAAGATGAAACTTTAACATAGAGCTTTGTAACAAAAGTGGTTGGCTGTTTAGGAACAGATATGGAGGCGGAAGGTATAGCCCCAAGAATAGGTGCTTCCTCAAGGCCTGCCATGTGGCAACTGAAAAGATAGGGATGGAACATGCCCTCTTAGAGTCCTTGCAAGACTTAAATGTGAAAATATATGGCAGATAGTAAGCACCCAAAAGGAGCATGCTTATTCATGAAAATATAAGAACCCTTCTCATATGTGGTTGCTAAGTAATGGCTCCCCAGTGATGTCCACGTCCTAATCCTCAGAACCTGTGGATACGTTACCTGGCATATGGCAAAAGGAACTTTGCAAATGTGATTGACCTAAGGATCTGGAGATGGGGAGATCATCCTGGGTTTTCTGAATTGGTCCTAAATCACCCAGGGGTCCTTATAAGAGGGATGCAGGAGGGTCAGAGTCAGAGAAAGAGATATGATGAAAGAAGCAGAGGTAGCATTGATGTGGGGCCATGACCCAAGAATGTGGGCAGCCTCTAGAAGCTGGAAAAGACAAATAACTGGATTCTCCCCTAGAGCCTCCATAAGGAACACAGCCCTGACAATCCATGTCAGTCTTCGACCCTCCAGAACTGTAAGATAATACATTTGTGTTGTTATAAGCCACTAAGTTGGTGGTAATTTGTTACAGCAGCCACAGGAAACTCATACGTTATATACAAGGAGAAGGAAGTCAATTTCCCTTGCATTATGTCCTTGTCTTAGGCTTCCTTCCACATGCTAAGCTCTTGAGGGAAGGGGTTGTATTTGGTTCATCTTATGTGCCCCAGAGCCCCGCACAGAACCTGGTCCTGACAGGAGCTCTCCAATCTGTTCTCTTCATTCTATGCTGGGGCCAATGATCCTGCTCAGGTGCATATCAGCTTTCTCCAGGACTATTCACACAGCCTCCTCATGGGCTTCACGGCCTCACTGCCTCCAATTTCAGGGCCATTGTCTCCACAGCCCTCAACATGACCTCTCTAACACATCAAGTCTGCCATGTCACCCCTCTGCTCTTTAAGGTTTAGTGACTCCCCGTCACCTATAGGATGAAACCCAGTGCCACAACCCATTCCAACCCCATCTATCTCTTCTGCCTCTTCTGTTGCTATTCACTGACACCTACATTCACACATCAGCCATCCCAAACCTCTTGCTCTTCCCTTTCACCCTCCACATCATCACACAAGCTGTCCTCTCTGCTTGGCAAGCTCTTGCATCCTCTCCGCCTGGCCATTCTCAGCCATCCTTCAAACCTCATCTTCCCGCAAAAGCCTTCCCCTGCGGCCCCCACGACTCTCTCTTGGAGTGGGTTTGGATTGTACCACAGGCACTGGTTCTGTGTCTGCCCCCAAGTGACCATGAGCTATTGGTGGGAAGGGATTATGGCTGTTTCATTTCTGCTTTCCTATAGCAGGAGCTCAGCAAATGCCTTCTGCATTGGCCCACTGCTGAACTAGTGTTTATCAAGACGAATTACTTAGCATGGATTGAGTCCTGATACAATTCAACTTCACTTGGCATCAGCAAATGTATCACACCCTTTCTGTCTCTTCTATTGTCTCTCCAGCACCAGGCTTCAGGGGCTGATGGATTTATCTGAGAAGATTCTTAGCCCTTGTGTGACCCTGTTTATTGATCTTAGTCAGGCTACAATCATTACATCTGTTACCCAGCTCTGGACAAGTACCATTAATAGTCCTTCTCTTTCCTCTCTTGTATCCTTTGCTTCAGCCCTGTCAACCACATATATGTTGCTCTTTCTTTTTCTTTGCTTAGTCCATGCTGTACTGATTATTTTTTCACCAGTCTGGGAGCCCCTGAATCTCTTATGTGGCCCCATGGAGCCTTTTAGAAAACCAGCTATAACACCAAGAGAGAGTATGCCCAGCACTGAATGCAGCACCTGGTGCATTGTAAGAACTTATTACACAAATGTCTATGCGGGCAGTTCTCAAATGTGAGCACGCATCAGAATCATCCTAGGGCTTGTTAAAACACAAGCTGCTGGGTGCCATCCCCAGAGATTCTGATTCAGTAAGTCTAGGGTGGGGCCCAAGAATTTGCATTTCTAACAAGTCCCTAGGTGATGGAGATGCTGTTGGTCCAGGGACCACATATTGAGAAATGCTGGTCTTTGGAAAGAGTGTGAATGAGTGTACAAAAGGGAACTTGTAAAATTAATCACTGTACCATGGGAACTGTAGAATTCTTATTAGTCAGTAGGGAATACACATGTATGTGGGAAGTGGGAGGTGCTCATGTGGTAGAGAATGGGATTTTGAGGAATGCACACAGGACAGGGAGGTTGAGAGAGAATGCATAGAGAAGGAAGGGCAGGCTAATGGACAAGACACTGGGGGTCTGGTTGTGTGTGAATCAATTGACATCCTATATCCAATGTATCTGGTGATGTTTGGCCAACTCATAGATTAGCTGCTTGCTTACCTGCTCCTTAATCCATCTCTAGCCACAAATTAAGGAGTCAGCAGAGCAGAAGTGGGTCTAGGCAAGAAAAAGATAAATGCTAGTAAGAATGTGACATATAAGGTTGTTGGATTAGGTGAGCTAGACCTAGCATCCTAGAGACCTGAGAATGTGGGGAGGAGCAAATATAAGCAGAAATATTCATAGTGTCTAAAAGGTTCTTTTTCATGTCTACTTGTTCTTGTTTCATTTATGCCTGGTTTGGTATAGGATTTCTTAGTTGTTTTTTTTTTAATTGATGTTATTTCTTTGAGGATGCTAAACATATCTTTTATTAAGTCATTTTCAGATTGCAGTATTATTTTCATTTTATCAAGATTAAATTCATCTCCTGAGTGTTGATTTTTTAAGCTGACATTCCTAGTATTAGTGTTTGTGATGTGTTTTGAAATTTTGGCTCATCTCATGTAGTAGTGTACTTTCATCTTTTCTCTGCCCATATCCCTTCCTGTTGAGCAGTCTTGCTAATGTCTCCATTTAGCATCCTAGAGCCCCCAGTCAAGAATCAGGTCGTAAGCTCGTGGCTCAAGGCCTCCATTCTTCTGTGATTTGGGGAATGTCACTAAATTTACAGGCAGCTTGAGCCAGGTCCTGGCTGCCAGATTGTGTTTGGTTCATCCTACATCACTAGGTTTGCAGTTTGATGTAAACCATTGCCCCTGTCAGGGGGTTGGTTGTAGTATTTATAAATGCTTTTATGAAAGGGGAAGCGCCACCCTAGGATCTGATTTCAAGCAGTAAAATCCAGTCCCTTTTCATTACCCCATAGGAGCAGAATGCCTGGTTGTCTCAGTATGCTTCTAGATCCAGACCTCAGCTGACCTGTGGCTTTATCCCTGCTTAGCATGTGTTTCTAGCCTCCATTTTTGGTCCATTGAGATATACATTTTGTTTTTTTAGTGCTGCTATGCCTTTTAAATTGTCTCTTTATAGTATATATTCGCCGTGTTTTGGTGGCAGTGTCTCAAACTGTAAACCTATAAACCCATCTTAACTAGTGGTCCAGATTGGTTTAGCTCTCAGGAGTCCCTCACTGGTGTTTTTTGGGCCTTGCACTGATTTTTAAAAATGCAGACTGCAGTAGTTGCCTATGGCTGCCATTGCATAGTGCCACAAGTGAGGTGGTTTAAAACAACAGAAATTTCTTCTCTCACATTTCTGGAGACTAGAACTCTGAGATCAAGGTGTTCACTGGGCCATGCTCTCTTTGACGGCTCTAGAGGAGGATTTTTCCTTTCCTCTTCCTGGCTTCTGGTGTTTTCTGGCAATCCTTGGTGTTCCAATCTCTGCCTCCATCTTCACATGGCGTTCTCCCTGTGTCTGTGTCTCTGTTTTCTCTTCTTAGATGGACACCAGTTATTAGAGTAGGGCCTACCCTAGTCCAGTATGACCTCATCTTAATTTAAGTAATTACATTGGCAAAGACCCTATTCCAAATAAGGAAACATTCACTAGTTTAGGGCAGGCATGTATTTGGGATGGGGGGAACTATTCAACTGAGTACACTAGGCTATGGGCCCAGTGGCAAGCCAGGCTCCTGACTGAGGCAAGGAGATACGTGGCTCACCTCCTGATTCCCAGCTTTAGCTGAGGTCATTTGGCTCCCCGTTAAATGCTGTATTTAAAAGTGGGACTGGATTAAAGAACATGAAGCATTCACCCAACTTCGCTTCAGTCAAAACACTGGAGTTCATTGTCTTTCTAACAGTAGATCAGTAGCATAATCTCCATGTATAAAGGATCCAAATGATTTCTGCTCCTTCAACCCTAATACTCTTGAGTCTTGAGCAAGGTGCTCAGGTCCAGAAGGACAAGCTTAGTTCTTCAAGAGGTAACCTGGGAATTCACAGTTGGCAAAGGAAGTCCAGTAACACCTCATTTATCTACCATCACCGGACAATTTTTTCCTATGATAAATGATCCCAGTGACCAAACCTTTTCTTTGGAATCTGCTTTGTACAATATTGCTGCCTCCTTCCTCAGTGTCAGAGGTCATTTCTGATGTCTATCAGCCTCATTTCTAGTAGCTCTGGTCCTCTCTTTCTAATTTGCTGCTTCTATGTGCTACAGGCTGAGAGACTTGGCAGCAGAACTTGATAGACATGTGGGTATAAGAGCCACAGACTGTGTGTAAATCCTGCAGAGCCCTCTGGTAAAGGAAGGGCAGGAGACTTAGGACAATGTCAGCTCTTCAGAGGTCTTTCTGAGGTTGATGACTTTGATTCTGTTAGGTCACCAGCTAAGTGACCTTGGAATAACTAAAGTGTCAGTATGCTCTGTAGACCCTGATCTTTGAAATCTGTAGGATTCGGACTTTAAGTTCGGACCCATGCACCCATTTGTGCCACTGGAGGACTGGAAATGTCAGAGCCATGTGTCTGAGGCCAGCCCACAGCTTGGGCTTTTCCTGCTGCTCCATCTTCCTTCTTCCTGCCTTACTCAGTGGTTTCCTCCCAGATACCTGGGGGGGTGGTCTCTTTCTGATCACATGGCACTGCACTGGGGGCAGGGACTCTGGAAAAGTGTGTCCCAAATCTCCCTACTGGCCTTGATGAGTCTTTTTTTTTTTAATTGAAATATAGATGATTTACAATGTTGTGTTAGTTTCCTAGTCTGTAGGTTGTCTTTTCATTTTGTTTAGGGTTTCCTTTGCTGTGCAAAAGCTTATACGTTTGATTAGGTTCCATTTGTTTATTTTTGCTTTTATTTCTATTGCCTTGGGAGACTGACCTAAGAAAACATTGGTACAATTTATGTCAAGAATGTTTTGTGTATGTTCTCTTCTAGGAGTTTTATGGTGTCATATCTTATATTTAAGTCTTCAAGCCATCTTGAGTTTATTTTTGTGTATGGTGTGAGGGTGTGTTCTAAGTTCATTGATTTACATGTGGCTGTCCAGCTTTCCCAACACCACTTGCTGAAGACACTGTCTTTTCTCCATTGTATATTCTTGCCTCCTTTGTCAAAGATGAATTGTTCATAGGTGTGTGGGTTTATTTCTGGGCTCTCTATTCTGTTCCATTGATCTGTGTCTGTTTTTGTGCCAATACCATGCTGTTTTGATTAGTGTAGCTTTTAGTATTGTCTGAAGTCTGGGAGGGTTATGCCTCCAGCTTTGTTCTTTTTCCTTAGGATGGCTTTGGCAATTTTGGGTCTTTTTTTGTTCCATATACATTTTAGGAATTTTTGTTCCAGTTCTGTGAAAACTGTCATGGGTAATTTGGTAGGGATTGCATTAAAGCTATAGATTGCTTTGGGTAGTATGGTCATTTTAACAATATTAATTCTTCCAATCCAAAAGCATGGGATATCTTTCCATTTCTTTGAATCATCTTCAGTTTCCTTTATTAATGTTTTATAGTTCTCAGCATATGCCTTTCTTGGTGAGTCTTGTATTATGTTCACCTGGACTGCAAAAGTATTTAAATTGGTTTCTCACAAAGGGAATTTGCCCATGAATTGTTGCTGAATTGGTGTGTTTGTGAGGGGAAGGAGGCTGCAGAGCTTCTTACTCCATTATCTTACTGATGTTAGTTTGGCTATTAGCCTTCTGCTCACCCATTTACTCAGCATCAAAAAATGCTTGTAGTTTCCTGTCTTTTCCCCCACTTTCCAGACACAGTAGCATAAGAAACAAACATGTCTTCTTTTCCTGCTGAGAGATTGCTAATAAGCACTAGTTCTTAGCTCCATGTGATGCAAAATGAGTCAGTAATACAGCTGCAGTGTTTATGACAGTAGAGATATATGACTAGCCCTTCCTGAGTCTGCCCCTGGCCCCCTTTATCCAACTTTTAAGTCTCTCAAGGCTGTAGGCAGCAAGCCCAAATCGGTAGCTCACTCCTCTGTAGGCCCAGGCAGCAAGAAGTCCCCAAGCTCAGCATCTCACAAGTACTGGGAAGAGCTGGGAATAACTGTCTTCTCTGCCCTTTGAAGAGCTTCTTAAAGATCTTAAGAAAAAGAAGAGAAGTCTTATTCCCTTCCCTCCTGCCTCTCCACATCTTCCCCTTGCCCACTCACCACCGCAGTCAGGGTCTGAGCAAACAGATGGATAAGCAGCTACTGCTACAAAAGGGCAAACATGAGGGTTCTGATATTGGAACTGTATTGCTGTTCAGATTTCGGCAGCCATTTCCACAGCACTTTTGACATTCTCAAAGTCATTTCCTGACTTTTAAAAATATGATCCCCATTTTAGAGGTGAAGAAACTAAGGCAGTGACTGAGGCAGAGAAGGAAGAGGATCCCTGTGTGAGTCAGCAGTTGAAGTAGGGCCAGAGCCCTGGTTTCTCACTTCTTTGAGTTCTTTCCATACCATGTGGCCACATTAATCGGGAGTGAAATATTCTGAAGATGGTGACAAGCGTATCCACTACCCCTTAAGTAGCCAGCCTGAGCTTCCTTGGAGACTCCAGGAACATGGGGCTCCCCTCTAAGCAAAGGGCTTGCCGGTATTATGGGGGACTAATGTTCTCATCATGGTTTTGCCACTTAAGCTCTAGACCTTCAGAGAGTACATTTCCTGGGCCCAGCTCACTGGCCACGTGTGGAGAGTGGGCCTGGAGAAGTTACCAGGGGAAGAGCTGGGGTGAGAAGCCAAACCCTCTCCTTCTCTGGGTCACTCAAAGAGCACTTACATATTCTGCCAAGCTGTAGTTGCCTTTTTGAGCTTCACTTTCCTCATCTGTAAAGTGGACATAACACCTTCATCAACCGAGTTAGGCATAGTATGTGAATCACCCCAAGTCACTTGTCTTATCCATTAATACACAGCTGTTCAGTGACAGAAATGAGATGAGAGCCTTTTCTGATCAGTCCCAGAGAGCTGGAGATCATATTGCTGTGTGCATAAGGTTGTTAGCATTAACACGTTTAAAAAAGACTCAAGTTAAACTTGAATTTTAGATAAATAATGAAAAAATAAATATAAATATATATATACACTTATACAGTTATATGAAAATATTATTATTATTATTTTAAATCTAGAATTCAAATGTAACCAGGCGTCCTGTATTTTATTTGGCAGCCATATGTGTATATGGAGTTGGCACTGAAGGGGCAGCAGGCAGGCAGGTTGTTTGTTTGTATATTCATTTTGAAGTGAGGGAGTCAGCAGGCCATATGCCAGGGAAAGAAGTGATCTTCCCACCCAAGCAAGTCACCACTGCTGTTCTCAACCTGGGGGTCACCAAGAACATATACAGACCTAATACTTTGTCCTGATGACAAACACTCATGTAGAATTAGGCCTCTTCCCTTCCCCTTCCTGAATGCTCCCAAGACGCTATTTTTCCCCCATTCATCTGGGCTCCATTGGAGGTATTTAAAAGATAGTTTATCAAGGATAAAAAGGGTATTTTAAAAATAGATAAAGGTTTAAATTTCATAAGGACCTACTCTATAGCACAGGGAACTCTACTCAGTATTCTGTAATGGCCTATATGGGAAAAGAATCTAAAAAGAGTGGATATATGTATTTGTATAAGAGATTCACTTTGCTGTACACCTGAAACTAACATAATATTGTAAATCAATTATACCCTAGTAATTTTTTTTAAAAAAAAGGTTTAAATTTCAAGTTTATCTAAAGATAAGGCCTAGGATTTGTTTTTTTAATTTAATTAATTGATTAATTTATTTATTTATGGCTGCGTTGGGTCTTTGTTGAAGTGCGCAGGCTTCTCATTGCGGTGGCTTCTCTTGTTGCAGAGCACGGGCTCTAGGCACGTGGGCTTCAGTAGTTGTGGCTCACAGGCTCTAGAGCACAGGCTCAGTAGTTGTGGCATCGTAGCTCCACGGCATGTGGGATCTTCCCGGACCAGGACTCGAACCTGTGTCCCCTGCACTGGCAGGCGGATTCTTAACCACTGTGCCACCAAGGAAGCCCCAGGCCTAGGGTTTTTAAAAAGGGTGGTAGATTTCTGCTTCTGGTCAAGATGGAATAACAGGGAATGAATTTACCTTCCTTCCTGGAACAGTCAATAGACAAAACATTTTTTTAAAAAGCCAGTACTTTGCAAGATGCTGGACATCAAGGAATGAAAGACAGGGATGGGAAACAAATGAGGTGAGTGCTACAGTGCCCCAATTTGTTGCCTAGAGAGAGATTCCAGGCTGTAGAACAGGGAGGGAAAACCCAGGCAAGGAACTCAGTGTTTTCCCTGAGTTGAGGAAACAGAGTGGGGAATCCAGGAAGTCCAAGGAAACTTAATTTCACAGGACAGAGTGCTAGAGAGCTGAACATACAAAGTGCTCCAGAAATCTGCTGTATTGAAAGTATTCAGTAGGGTATTGATTGGTGCATGCATGTGAGGGAACTACCTGAGGCCTAGAAAAGGAACATCCAGAGCAATTACAAGAAAACAGTGCCTGGCACTTACGCAACTATGGGGATTATGCCTGCTCCCACCTGCCAGTCTGAAAAATCTCAGATTTACAGGGCATTGGGTAGAGCATACAAGTGGTTCGTATTTCAGTATTGGGGGATAATTAGCCCTAGGCTGATAACTGCTCCAGTCCTGCCTAACAAGTCATAAAAGCAAACCTGAACAGTTCAAACCATTTTCAACTGAACTGTATCCCATAAGAAAGTTCAAGAATATTTATAGGCATACAAAAATATCTGGCACCTAATAAGGTAAAATGCACAGTGTTCGGCATCCAATAGAAAATTACCAAGCACACAAAAGAGCAGGAAAGTATGACCCATAATGAGGAAATAAATCAATTGAAACCAATCCAGAATTGAAACAGGTGTTAGAATTAGTAGAACACTAAAGCAGTCATTATAACTGTATTCCATTATGTTCAAAAGTTAAGTAGAAACATGTGTGATATACAAAGACCCAAATTAATTGCTTCTAGAGATGAAAACAATAATATCTGAGATGAAAAATACACTAAATGGGAATAATGGAAGATTGGACATTGTAGGATAAGAGATTAGTGAATTTGAAGACACAGTAATAGAAACCATCCAAATGAAACAAAGAAAAGAGTACATAAAAAAGAACAAAGCATTACTCAGCTGTGGGACAATTTGGAAGGCTTAATATATGTGTAGTTGGAGTCCCTGAAGAACAGTAACGGGCAGAAAATACATTTGAAGACATAATGGATAAAAATTTCCCATATTTGATGAATATTATAAACACATAGATTCAAGAATTTCAATGAACCCCAAGCACAAGAAACATGAAGGAACTATAACAAGGCATGTTAAAATCAAATTGCTCAAAAGTAGTGGTAATTATAAAAAGCTTAAAAGCAACCAGAGGAAAAAGATATATTATGTACAGAGAAACAAAGATACAGATCAAAGCAGATTTCTTGTCAGAAACAATACAAATAAGAAGATGGTAGATCAATATCTTCAAAGTACTGGATCAAAAAACAAACAAAAAAACTCGTTGATCTCATAGTCTATACTCAGTGAAAATATCTTTCAAAAATGAAGGTGAAATAAAGACTTTTTCAGGCAAACTGAAGCTGAAAGAATTCATCAGCAGAAATTTTAATGGAAGCCATTCAGACAGAAGAAAAGTACACCAGATGAAAATATGGATTTATACAAAGGAAAGGAGAGCACTGGAAATGGTAACTACTTGGGTATATATAAGATTTTTCTTATTACTTATATTTTTAAAAGATAATTGCAGGCTTCCCTGGTGGCGCAGTCGTTGAGAGTCCGCCTGCCGATGCAGGGGACGCGGGTTCGTGCCCCGGTCCGGGAAGATCCCACATGCCGCGGAGCGGCTGGGCCTGTGAGCCAAGGCCGCTGAGCCTGCGCGTCCAGAGCCTGTGCTCCGCAACGGGAGAGGCCACAACAGTGAGAGGCCTGCATACTGCAAAAAAAAAAAAAGA
>NW_020172767.1:798483-829679 GCF_003031525.2 Neophocaena asiaeorientalis asiaeorientalis
CCGTAAAAAAAAAAAAAAAAAAAAAAAAAAAAGATAATTGCCTATTTAAACAAAACTAATAACAACTGAGTGTAGGGTTTACAACATAAGTAAATTATATAATAGTACAAAAGACAGGAGGGGATAAATGGAAGTATACTGTAAAGACATTTTTATATTATATATGAAATGGTATACTATTACCTAATATTACTTAAAGGCAGATTGTGATAAGTTAATGATGTATACTGTAAATCCTAAATCGACCACTAAAGTAACAAAACAAAGAGTAATAGCTAAAAAATCAACAAAGGAGGTAACACAGAATCTAGGAAATATTCAATTAATCCCAAAGAAGATTTAAAAATAGAGAAAAGGGTACACACATAATATATGGGACAAATAAGAGGCAAATAGCATGATAGTAGGCTTAAATCTAATAATACCAATAATCATATTAAGTATAAATAGTCTAAACACCATATTAAATTAAAAAGGCAGAGATCATGAGATAGGATTAAAAAATGAAACCTGACTGTATACTCCCTGCAAGAAATGCATTTCAAATATAATGACACAAGTAGATTAAAAATAAAAGGATGAAAAACATGATGCTAACACTAGTCAAAAGAAATCTGGAGCAGGAATATTAATATCAAAGTAGATTTCAGAATAAAGAATGTTATCAGGAATAAAGAAGGTCACTCCATAATGATAAAGAGGTCGATTCACCAAGAATATGAGTTTATAAACGTAATAAGAGAGCTTCACATTACACGAGGCAAAAACTGACACAACATAAGGATTAATAGACAGATACATAATTAAAATTGGAGATTTCAATGCCCTTCTCTCAATAATTGATAGAACAAGTATACAAAAAAATCATTAAAGATATAGAAGATCTGAAAAACACTATAAACAAAATTGATCTATTTGACATTTATAGAGTATCTCACCCAATCAGAGAAGAATACACATTCTTTTTAAATCTACATAGAACATTTACCAAGATAGACAACATTTGGGGGCTATAAAACAAGTTCCAATAGAATTAAAAGGATTCAAGCCATATCAAGTATGTTCTCTGACCACAATGGAGTTAAATTAAAAATCCACAGCAGAAAGATCTCTGGAAAATTCCCAATTATTTGGAAATTAAATAATATAGTTCTAAATAATCCACACATGAAACAGGAAATAAAGGAAATTAGAAAGTATTTTGAATTGAATAAAAATGAAAAGACAACGTATAAAAATTTGGTGGATATGCTGCTAAAGTAGTACTTAGGGGAAATTTTATAGGACTAAATGCCTATACTAGAAAAGAAGAAACATCTCAAATCAATGACCTCAGCTTCTATCTTAAGGAATGAGGAAAAGGAAGCAGGTTAAACTCAAAGTAAGTGGAATAAAGGAAATAATAAAGACCAGAGCAGAAATCAATAGAATAGAAAATTAAAACAATAAAGAGTCATTGCAACCAATATTATAAATAAGATTGATAAACATTTAGCCACACTGATCAGGGGAAAAACAGATAAGACACAAATTGCTAATATCAGAAATTGAGAGGTGACATCACTACAGATTCTACAGATATTAAAAGGATACGATAATATCATAAACAACTTTATGACAATACATTTGGTGACTTAGATGAAATGCACCCATTTATTAAAAGACATAAACTACTAAAGCTGACTCCTGGAGAAATAGATAAACTGAATAGCTCTATATCTATTAAAGAAACTGAATTTTTAGTTAAAAACTTTCCCACACAGAAAACTCCAGGACCAGATGGCCTCACTGGTGAATTCCATCAAACATTTAAGGATTGAATAAAAGTAACCCTACAAAAAAACACTCCTAGAAAATGAAAGCAGAAGGAATGCTTTCCAAGGCATTCTCTGAGGTCAACATTATCCTGATACCAAAGCCAGAATATAACATTCTATAAGAAAAGAAAATTACAGACCAATATGCCTCATAAATGTAAATGCAAAAATTCTGAACAAAAGTTTACCAAATCAAATCCAACAATACATAAAATGGATAATACATCATGTCCAAGCAGGATTTATCTCAAGAATTCAAGGTTGGTCTAAAGTTTTAAAATCAATCAATTTATTTTACCATATTAACAAATTTAAAAAAAGGAAAATTGCATTATCATTGCAATGGATGTCAAAAAAGCATTTGACAAAATCTAACACGTATTGATAAAAATTCTCAACAAACTTTGAATAGAATGGAACTTCAACCTGATGATGGGCAGCTACAAAAAGCCTACAGCTAACTTAAAACTTAATGGTAAAGAAACAAAAAAAATGAAAGCTTTCTCCCTAAAATTGGGAACTCTGCAAGAATGTCCACTCTTACCACTTCCACCCAATATTGTACTGAAGGTTCTAGCTAGGGCAATCAAAAATGAAAGAAAAAAAAGAAAGCAAGACAGGAAGTGGGGGGGGGAGGGCAATAGAGATTGCACAGGAAGAATTAAAACTGGCTACATTCACAACCAATATGACTGTCTATTCACAACCAATGAATTGTCTATGTAGAAAATCTGATGGAATCTACAAAAAAGCTAGTAAAACTAATAAGTGAGTTTAGCAAGGTTATAGGATACAAGATCAATATACAAAATTCAGTTTTATTCCTATTTATTACCAATGAACAATCAGAAATTGAAATTAAAAATTACTCTAAAAAATAGCATAAGAGATATGAAATACTTGGGGATAAACCTGTGAAAACATGTGAGAGACCTCCACAGTAAAAACTAAGAAATACTACTAAGAGAAAATAAAAAGACCAAATAAACAGAGACATATACCGTGTTTATGGGGCAGAAGGTTTACTATGTTAAAATGTCAATTCCCCCCAAATTGATTTATAGATTTAATTCAATACCAATCAAAATTCTAGGAGGTGTTTGCATAGAAATTAACAAATTGATTCTAAAATTCATATGGAAATGCAAAGGACGTAGCATAGCTAAGTCAACTCTGAAAAAAGAAAGGCAGAGTTGGAAAACTTACACTACTTGATTATAAACACTTATTATAAAGCTATAATAAGACAGAGTAGTGTTGGGTCATGAAAGACAAATAGATCGATGGAACAGAATAGAGTTTAGAAAGACTCACACCTATGTGGAAGACTGATTTTTGACAAAGGAGTAAAAGCAATTCAGTGGAGAAATGATAGTCTTTTCAATAAATTATGCTGGAATGATTAGATATACATGTGCAAAAAATGAATTTTGATCCATACTACATGACATATAAAAAATCAACTCAAAATGTGTCACAAACCTAAATATAAAACCTAAAATTGTAAAACTTCTAGAAGGAAACATTGGAGAAAACCTTTGCAACCTTGGTTAGGTAAAGATTTCTTAGCCACCGAAAGCACAATCTATAAAGGAAAAAAGTTGATAAATTGGACTTCATCCAAGATTTTAAATATCTACTCTTCAAAAGCTAGTGTTAAGAGAATGAAGACAGAAGACCATGAGAAGAAATTTGTAAATCATACATCCTGTAAGAGACTTATAACTAGTGTATGTAAAGAACTCTTACAACTCACCAATAAAGAGACAACACAATTTTTAAAAGGATGAAAGATTTGAATAGTCCTTTCCCCAAAGAGGATATGCAAATGACCAATAAGCACAGGAAAGATGCTCAACATCATTAGCCATCAGGGAAATGCAAATCAAAACCACAATGAGATATCACTTTATAGCCACTACAATGCTTACAATCAAAATGATGGACAACAACAAGCACTGGCAAGAATGTGGAGAAATTGGAACCCTCGTACATTACTGGTGGGAATGTAAAGTGGTGCAGCCACTTTGGAAATCAGTCTGACAGTTCCTCGAAAGGTTAAATGTCACCATATGACCTAGCAATTCCACTCCTAGGCATATGCCCAAGAGAAATGAAAACACATGTTCACACAAAAACTTGTACGTGAATGTCCACAGCAGCATTATTCATAATAACCAAAAGACGGAAACAACCCAGATGTTCATCAACTGATATATGGATAAACAAAATGTGGTATAGCCATACACTGCAATATTATCCAGCCATAAAAAGGAATGAAGTACTAGTACATACTACAACATAGATGAACCCTGAAAACATCAAGCTAAGTGAAAGAAGCCAGTCACAAAAGCCCACACATCGGGACTTCCCTGGTGGCGCGGTGGTTAGGAGTCCGCCTGCCAATGCCAGGGACACAGGTTCGAGCCCTGGTCCAGGAAGATCCCACATGCCGCGGAGCAACTAAGCCCGAGCGTCACAACTACTGAGGCTGAGCTCTAGAGCCCTCGAGCCACAACTAGTGAAGCCCGCGCGCCTAGAGCCCGTGCTCCGCAACAAGAGAAGCCACCGCAATGAGAAACCCGCGCACCACAACAAAGAGTAGCCCCGGCTCACCGCAATTAGATAAAACCCCCGCGCAGCAATGAAGACCCAACGCAGCCAAAAATAAATAATAATTTTAAAAAGCCCACACATTGTATGATTCCACTTACATTAAATGTCCAGAATAAAGCATATCCATAGAGACGGTAAGTGGATTAGTGGTTACCAGGGACAGGGTGGTAGTGGAAATAGAAATAGGGAGTGACTGCTTAATTGGTATGGAGTTTCTTTCTGGAGTGACGAAAATATGTGGAATTAGATAGTGGTGATGGTTGCACAACTTCATGAATATACTAAAGTCACTGAACCGTATACTTTTAAAGGGTGAGTTTTACCGTATGTGAATTATGTCTCATTAAAGCCATTATTTAAAAAAAGAAAAAGAGATTCTGAGTTATTTCCATTTTTGTTTAGCCCTTTGTATCATTTATTTTTTATTACATAGAATCTCTGGACAATGGGAAGTGGAAGGGAAGAAGGACAGTACAAACCCACACTTACTGTGCGGAGTGACCTTATGGAGTTAAGATGTAGTGTTTCACTTATTTGTTTTTAAGCTCTAAAAGAGACCTTTTATTAAAACAAGGAAGCTGAGGCAGGCCTTATTGGAATGGGTTCAGAAAAGTCATAGTAATATGTCTGAGCGCTGTGGAAGGTGCGAATGCATTGGCGATACATGTGTTCAGCTCCCATTACACTCACACTGGTTGGATAGTGTGAACTGTGTGCCCAGGTGAAAGCAGCTTTGGCCCTTGGCTGGGGAAGGAACAAGGGGAACAGGATGGGGTTTGGAGCCATATTTCCCCTGCTTTTGCTCAGCTTGTCCATCATCCAATGAAAACATCCAAGTCTATCAGAAAGCCTGAGAGGTTGTTCAGGACAGGTGGTGGTGGCCAACCTGCAGAGAGGAGAGTGAGTACTGGACTTTGGTTGGAGTTCCAGCTCCACCACTTCCCAGCTGGGTGACCTTGGGAAATTCACACAGCCTCTCCAACCTCATTTTTCTCATCTGCAAAATAGGAATAATAACATTTGCAAGGTTGTCTGTATATTGCCCCAGAAGATGTATGTGAAAGTGCTTGACAATGCTTGTTGATTGCATTTGCATCTGAAACTCCTGGTAGAGTCATTACTGTAATGTCCCAAAATTGCCAGTTTGAATGTGTATAAACCATCCATACTCCTCCACATACCACACATGCAAGAATAGGATGTAAATACTGTCATGTACACTACTTACAACAGTAAGAATGTATGGGGCGTGCACGGTGTAACGGGCTCTTCTCTAACGGGCTCTTCTCACAAATTTAATCCCTGCAACAACTATGAGGTAGGTCCTGTTGGTTTCCCCTCATGTAGATAAATAAATTGAGATTCAGAGGTTAGACAGTGTAACTTGTCAAGCTACAAAGGAATGGGGAGAATAGAAATTGCCAAGTACTGTTGACCTTTGAACAACATAGGTTTGAACTGCGCAGGTCCACTGATTTGCAGACATGTTTCAATAGTAAATACGACAGTACATACGATCTGTGGTTGGTTGAATCAGCAGACGTGCAACCACAGATACAGAGGAACCATGGATATGGAGGGCCGACTATAAGTTATATGCAAATTTTCAACTGCAGGGAGGGCCCCCCTAACCCCCACATTGTTCAAGGGTCAACTGAATTTGAATAGGAGGTAGAAGAGAACAGTGGTTAAATGTGTGGCCTGTCTGAAACTAGCCCCACCACTCACTAGCTGTGTGACCCTGAGCACACCTGTCATTTGTAAAAGGGGATAACAATAGTATCCACCTCATTAACCTCAGCGGGTGTTATAAGGATGAAATGGGTTAATATACTTATGATACAGAGAATAGTATCTGGCACAGAGAGTTAGCTATGATCAATAATCCATGATAAAAGATTTTCATCATTAATGAAACATCAGTCTAAAAATGCTGTTGATACGTTTTATGACAACTTTCCAGGCCACCAAAAATGGCTTCATCCTCAGAGCACAGGTTAGTCATCCCCATCTAGGGGAGAATGCCACCTCTGTGGAACCTGGAGCCCAGAGAGTGAGAAGAGCCTGTATGATGGGACATACCAAATGCATGAAAGACTTAGGCTGGAAACCGGATCTTCATTGATTCAAGCCATTTGAAAGCCAGGTCTAGGATCCAGAAGGACTTGAAGACTGTGGGACTCTACAGTGAGCAGCTTCTAGGAATTGGTGAAAACTGTCAAGACATTTTTCCAAGAAAGGTACATGATGTTTGCCTTGGTTCTTTGGTGACCTGCTGACAGGAAAACCTCTACGTGGTACTTCTGACAATGTTTTCAGATAAAGACAGAGATACTAAATACCTAGCTGTCAGAGAAAAGAGGGGGCAGTAAATCCCTCATGACACATGTTCATGGAAGGGATAGGTGGTTTATCAATACTGTAAAGGTACAGATGCCCCATGGCCTGCTGGGGTCTGGGTAGTGTGAATAGAGTGGTGTGCTTAGGTCTGGGTAGTGGGAGGGCTCTGTCCTAGGACCCACTTTCCAAAGGGGCTGAGGGGTATGGGGGTGGCATCCCCCCTCTGGTGTGGCCACTGCCCATCAAGTGGTCTGGGCCAAGGAGATGAGAAGCTGCTGCTTGTCTTCCCTCACCCAGGAATTCTCCGTCAACACACAACTCCATCGGTCCTTTTCCTTTCCTGTCTTCACCTCCTCAGCTTTGACCTGGGCCCAATTTCCTGGGCCCTGTCTCCTCCTCAAGTTGGCTGGCTGGGTACCAGGTAGTCAGCGGGCGATGTTCCTGGATCCTCAGCATGGGATGGGGATGGTCCCTGTGCTAAGGCTGCTCTGAGCTCACCTCCCACTCCATCTGCCAGAAGGCCAGCGTCTTCTTGGTGTGATGGGGGAGCATATTCAGCAGTAAAAGGATTCTAAGTCCACGGAGGTTAGCACTTCCTAGGCCTCTTTCCTAGAGACTGGGCTCCATCTTCTAGCACGGCGCCCCTGCCTGCTCTAGGAAAGGACCAGGAGAAGAAAAGGGCCCAGTCTTAGAATCAGGGCATTGGGCTCCTGCCCTGGTACCACCAACTCATGTGGACCCTGGGTGAGTCTGAGCCTGCCCCTCCCCGGGGCTCAGCTGCCCATCTGCAGAGCAAGAGGGAGAAGGAAAGAGCCTCACCAATCCTAGAAGGTGATGGCAGTCATGGAACCTGTCATTGACAGGCACAGGTGGTTGAATGAGACCTGGGCTCTGGGTGTGTCTTGACTCCCTGCCTGGCCGTGCCAGGCCCCACTTCCTCTAAGGACTCTTCCAGCTGGAAACCCTGAAGACTCCCCCGGGCAGTTACTCCCTGCTTGCTGTCTGCGGGGTCCTGCCTCCAGCTGCCCCGGACAGGGTCGCTGCTTAGATGGGGTCTATTCCTCAGACACAACCGCCCAGGGCTGCCTTAAAGCTGCCCTGGAAGTAGGCAGTCTGGGGAATCGGGGTGGCTTACACGGAACTCTCCAGGCTTCATTCTGACTGGGGTTGGAGCTGATCAGGGCGTTGCAGAGGATGCCCCCTCCTTTCTCCCTGGAGACTCACACCCTCTTCAGACTGGCTGCCATGGTCCTCCTCTCAGCGGCTCGTGCTACTCCCAGCCCTCCCCCGACCCTCTGTCTTCTCCTCCTCGCCCACCCCCCCGCCTCACTCAGCTGCCCACTCCCCCCGGCATGCTTGGCAAACCTTCGAGGCTCTGCATATCCCAGGGGGCAGAGGCCCTGAGCAGGGCCTTGCGTCCCGGCGCTGAGCTGAGCCCACAGCTGCCTGAGCAGATGTTGCCACAGACGGTGGCCTGGCCAGGTGGAGCCCGAGCTGTCGGGACCGGGCCTCCTGAGCAAGCCGGGACCGCAGGTAGGGCAGTCGGCCGGAAGCAGCCTGGGTCCGCAGGGAGCCCCACTCCACAAGACCGCGTCTATGTCAACCAAACCTCCGTGTGGCCATGAGGGTTGCGTCTACCTGATACGAGGTTCTGCCAGGGGACACAGCCTGCGTCTGCATGGAGCTGGGCCCTCTAAGGAGGTGCAGATGGTGTCCACGCAGGAGGAGACTTCCCGAGAAAAGGAGGGCTGTATCCCCAGAGCACAAGACTCTATAAGATGCGGTCTGGATCTGCACAGGGCCCAGATTGGCCAGAATACACAGATGGAACCAATGGAGGACGAACGGCGCTCACCCTGGAGACACAGGCGGAGCCAACACCAGGGACTGCGGCTCTTCCGGGCGATGCAGACCGCCACCGCATGGACCACAGTCCTGCAGAGAACTGACGGCTGGTCCGTCTGCGGACAAGGCAGCGCACGGCGTCAGAGGTCGTGTCACCTGTGGATGTGGTTGCCCTGGGCACACGGCTCTGCCTGTTGGTGCCGGCGGCGGGGGCAGCGTTGTGCGAAGCCTCAGTGGAGAGACATGTGTGCAAGGTGAGCCTCGGCGGCTGGGGCAGCACAGCCACAAAGGCGGTGGCTCTGTCCTCGGGCACAAACTGTGTCTCCAGCTCAAGCTACATCTGTACAGGACAAGACTCCACAAGAAGATGTGGGCTGTGCAGCCAGAAGCTACGTCTATATGAGCCCAGAGCTCCGGGTGGAGGCACAGGCTGGGTCTGCGCACAGCCCGACCTCGGCTGCCCAGGACAAGGTGGGGCAGCCCCAGAGGAGGCTGCATCTGCCCAAGACGAGACTCTCTGTCCCGGATGAAGTTGCATCCGTCCTGAATACCGTTATGTCTGCAGAGAACGAGGCTCTGTCTACTCACAATGAGGTTGCGACGGCACACCAGCCAGTGTCTACGCAGAACCGTGCAGATTCCACAGAAAGCAAGGTTTCTCAAGGAACTTCAACCTGCACTGGCACAGCCAAGCCCCTGCCTGCATAAACGCACCGGGCTGTCTCGTGGAGACGTGGCCCACGTTGAGAGGGTGCACGGCCCTGCTGAGCACTGCCACCTGGATCTGCACCCAATTACAGCCAGTATGTGGCTGATCCAGGGCTGCTGGAGGATCTGCAGCCTGTGTCTACATGGAGTGTGTGTGGCTCCAAGCTGGATCAGCAGGGAGCAAGGCTTTGCAACTTGTCATTGATGAACCCGGGCTCTAGCTGCCAGTGTGAGCTGTCTCTACAGCCAGCACACGGACGAACTCAGAACTAGCCAGTGCAAGGGAAAATCGGTTGCACTGAACTCAACTGTAGATCTTTGTGGACACTTGTCCTGCATCCACACCACGTGCAGCTCCTCGAGGAACTGAGCTCAGGTGAGAGAAGCAGAGACAACTGCTGCAGAGGGCCGCCGGCTGCGTCCACCTGACCCAAGGGTGCTGCTCTCCCGGAGGTGCAGCCTGGCTTGGCAGAGCAGAGGGGGTGCTGCCAGGGGGCGCTGGCTAATTCTCACTGAACCAGGGCACCAGCTGGAGGCTCAGCCCAGGTCTACACTGAGCCTGGCTCGGCAAGGAGCTGAGTGTCAGCTCAGGGTGGCCTCTCCCACGGAGTGCAGGCTGCCTCTTAATGGAGCAGAGGGCCACATGCAGGACCAGCCCGCCTCCGTGCCTAGCACAGTGCTGCTAGGAAACATCACCTGGATCAGGGCTGCTGAACGAGCCTCTGTGTGGGGCCACTGGCAGAGCCTCACCAGAGCTGAGCTCCAAGCCCGGGCCGGGATTCACCGACACACAGCGCAGCCAGCGTCCTCCATCCCGGTCCCTCCCACCCCCAGCACCAGGCAGCTGGAAGAAGCCTTCCCAGGGCTGGATCCAGCCCTCCCAGTCAGCGTTTGCTTCTCTACCACTGCCTGCAGGATTCTCCCCCCTGCACCATTTCATCGCATCCCCCACTCTCTCTGAGCGTCCCTGAGGCCACAGTGCAGGTCCTCTTTCCTGGGTTCCAGAAGCCTGGTGTCCCCGGATTTGGACAGACTCCCATACCACGTACCAAGGTACAGACTGATTCCCTCATGCAAATCCTTCCGCAGGTCTTAATCTGTAAAAAGGCTCCGAATAAATCTGAAAAACCACCAGAGCCTGATTCTGTTTCTGGTTGGGAGATTCGGGATTCATACACCCTGGTCAGCGTTTGGACAGGGGTTGGCGGGGTTGGCAATGAACGTTCCCAGCAGAAGAGATTTCATGAAGAAAGGCCCGGGGGTAGGAAAGCATGGACTATTTGAGGAAACAGCAAGTCAGGCATATTTCCTGGAATGTGGTTGGCTGCTCTCTCTTGGGCTCCCTCAGCCCTCTGTAGAGCTCTCCATCAGCACTTGTCGCCCGGGACCCCATCGAAATCTCCTCCTCTGCTGCCCCACCCTCAGAGGTCGAGCCCCTCACAGGGCTACAATTAAAATTAGTTTAAATTTAAATAGTCCCATGTGGCTAGTAGCCACCATATTGGACAGGACAAGTCTAGAAGCCAACGAGCTCCAAATCGACATCTCCTGCCTAGACCTCCCCTCTGCCCGGAGCCCCAGTCCTGGATACCCAACTGCGTAATGGGCACCTCCAACTCAACAAACTTTCCAAAATTGAATTCATCACCTCCACCCTCACCTGCCAATACTGCTCCTTCTGGGTTCCCTGTTTTACAAAATGGCACCACCAGCCACCCCAAGGCCTGCGTCAGAAACCCACGAGTCACCTCAGGGTCATCCCGTATTTCCCATATCTCCCATTCACTCTGCTTCCACGGCCAATTATTTCCAAGCTCCACAGATTCTGCTTCCTTAAAGTGTCTCATCTGAGCCCCCTCTCCTCCTTCCCTATCACCACTCTTCAGGGCTGGCTCCCCGCTCCCATCCCTTCACCACCATACCCCCGGCCGCCCCCTTCCCCGAGCCCCTGCTGCCGGAGGCTGGCCGAGCTCTCAGCCCCTGCCCCTCAGCACTTCCCAAGTGTGGGGAGACCAGAGGGATGCTCTCTGTGAAGACCAAGACCTCGGCAAGCTTGGGAAAATCAGAACAAGGGCTAGGAGGAGACTAGCCAAGCTTCTGGGACAGCCCCCCAGGCTAGCCAAGAAGCGTGGGAGCAGACTTCCTATGTGGGACCCCGCAGATTGGAACTTGAACCCTGGCTCTGCCTCCGAACATCTGCCTCCGTTTCTCACCTGTAGGACGAGGACGATTTTCATCCATCCTCATTGTGCTGTGAGGCTGGCCAAAAGCAACGCTGGGGAAGGGGTCTGCCACATCCTAGGGAACAGGTCAGCCTCCCTAGAGTGCGGAGGTTACTGGTCCCAGCTCACAGGGCTGGGGAGTGCCGTGGCAGCAACTTGGAGATTATTCTAAGAGGTGACAGACTTGTCAACTGGAGTTCAGAGAGGGGTAAATGCCCTCCAGGAAAAGTGGCCAAATGAGGTCACAAACAACTCCATTTCCAGAAATGCCTCACCGAGTCCCTGGGGGTGTCCTGGGGGGTGTCAGCTTGGTTAACGGGCAAGCCCTCCCAGCAGGGAGGTTTCTGTCTCTGGGCCTTTGTCAGGCACTGGGGCCTGAGGGCTGCTTCCTTCTCCCAGAGCCTAGAGGTCATGAAGTCATTAAAAAGGAGTGAAGCTTTTACCTGGAAAGAAATAAAGAAACTCCGAATTTGAGAAAGTGAGTTACCAGCACCAAATGTCTAGCTTAACCTTCTGGTAGCAAAGACAGTTTTTTTTTGTTTTCCTGTAGCTGCATTCTGCTCCTTTAGTGAAAATGCAGCTATTCCCAAGACCGAGACTGGCACCCCCTCCCCTTCGGTGATCTCTGGACACGATACACAAGAGGCCCCATGAGCGTGGTAACAGGCCCTCTTCACTGTAGCCAGGCTACAAGGACCTCTGTTTCAAAGACCTTCCTGGGCTGCAGGGCTTAGAAGCCATGCCTTTGGCCCAGGCTCCTGTTTTGCTCTTAGCCCCTGAGGCCACAGGCTAGGACTCTCACCTAGAGAAGGCCTGGGGCCGGGCCAGGTATTTCTGGAAATGGAGTTGTGTGTGGCCTCACTCGGTCACTTCCCTGGGCAGTGTGCAGCCGGTGGGCAGGGTACAGATAGCTGATGAACAAGCCCTAAAGATGGGCTCCCAGCTTGGCCTGGCTGTGGGACCTTAGGCGTTACTTGGCCTCCCTTATTTTATGGCTGGGGAAACTGAAGCTTTGAGGACAGAGGCAACTTGCCGAGGGTCTGCACCCCACAGCACGTGCCGCATTTACCACCCTGAACGGGGGTCCCTTCCTCAACGGCCAAAGAGGGCTGTCCTCCAAGCCAGTATCTAATTCCCACAGGAAAACCCAATCTCGACGTAACTCCACACACGTCGTACAGCTTGAGCCTCTGTCCCCTACGGGTGAGGCCGTCCTGCGCCCTGGCTGGGGATGGGGACACGCGCGCGCACACACACACACACACACACACACACACACACACACGCTCTTAAGCCGAATACCTAATCCTGCACAGAATGCTGCATCTTTCCAACCACCCGCCCGTTCCTCCTTTGGCCCACAGAGCTCCCCTGTGACTCTTCCCCAGAAATCTTTGCTACCATAAAAATAGACTGCTCAGGCATTTGGATGCATAGCTCTCACTCTCCTTCTAAATTGAGGAACTCATTCTAATATAGTGTTAGCTGCACAGTCGTGAAAAGAGAACGCAAGGGAGGGAGTGGAGCAGGGGACAGGAGGCCTGGCTCCTTTGCCAGCCATGACTTCTAGGCCTGGGCCTTGGGGCCCCGGACCTGGCAGCTGGGATGCTACTCACCTGACCAGCCAAAAGATACTCGCGGTACAACCTTCCTGCACTGCTGGCGGGAATGTAAATTGATGCAGCCACTATGGAGAACAGTATGGAGGTTCCTTAAAAAGCTAAAAATAGGGGCTTCCCTGGTGGCGCGGTGGTTGAGAACCCGCCTGCCAGTGCGGGGGACACGGGTTCCAGCCCTGGTCCGGGAGGATCCCACATGCCGCGGAGCAACTGGGCCCATGCGCCACGGCCGCTGAGCCTGCGCTCTGGAGCCCGTGAGCTGCAGTGCTGGGCCCGTGTGTCACAACTGCTGGGGGCCCATGCGCCTGGAGCCCGTGCTCCGCAACAGGAGAGGCCACCGCGGCGAGAGGCCAGCGCGGCCCCAGCAAAGACCCAACGCAGCCAAAAATAAATAAATAAATTTATTTTAAAAACCCCAAAAGCTAAAAAACTAAAAATAGAGTTGCCATATGAGCCAGCAATACCACTCCTGGGCGTATATCCAGAGAAAAGCATAATTCGAAAAGATACATGCACCCCAATATTCATAGCAGCGCTATTCACAATAGCCAAGATGTGGAAACACCCTAAATTTGTTGTCAACCTTTGGCAGATGAATGGATAAAGAAGATGTGGTACATATACACAATGGAATACTACTCAGCCATAAAAAAGAACCAAATGATGCCACTTGCAGCAACATGGATGGACCTAGAGTTTATCATACTGAGTGAAGTAAGTCAGACAGAGAAAGACAAATACCATATGACATCACTTATATGTGGAGTCTAAAATACAACATAAATGAACTTCTCCGTGCAACAGAGAGACTCATAGACATAGAGAACAGATTTGTGGTTGCTGAGAGGGAGAGGGGTGGGGGAGGGATGGATTGGGAGTTTGGGATTAGCAGATGCAAACTATTATATATAGAATGGATAAACAACAAGGCCCTACTGTATAGCACAGGAAACTCTATTCAATATCCTGTGATAAACCACAATGGAAAAGCATATAAAAAAGAATGTATATATGTATAACTGAATCACTTTGCTGTATAGCAGAAATTAGCACAACTTTGTAAATCAACTATACTTCAATTTAAAAGAAAAGATACTCCCAGATGAGGACATGCCCTTTGGAAACGTGGCTCTAGTCATAGACCATCAAAAGTTTGGAAACCATCAAACCTAATCATCCCCTCGACTTTTATATTACAAACGTGCCTACTGAGGCTGAGAGAATCAGGTCAGGTCAACACACATGTTTCTGACTCTGTCCAGAGACTGACAGCCCCAAATGAGGGCTCTTCCCCAACAGAAACAGGAAGGCATCACCATACCAGCCCCTTACGCTTTCCTGACGAGTCAAGCAGTGGCCTCTACCTGGAGCTTTCTGCAGGCAGACCTGGGGTGAGCAACCCAAGCCTATGGCACTCGTTCCAGGGTCAAGTTGCTCTATTTGACACCCCCCTGCTTCCTGGTAATCATATCCACGAAGCTGATGGGAGTTAGTTCTCCCAGACCACGTGCTCGTTTCAAAGACCATCCAGGGCTCTGGGGCACACTTGGGCAAAGCAGAACCTTGGTGAAATTAGGGCTGGGAGTGCCACAGGCAAAGGTCCCAGCTAACATCAGGTTTGGGGCAAATCAGGCAGATTGTACCCAGCAGGCAGAGACCAGACGGCACCCCTCAGGCCCACCAGCCTGGCAGGAATAGGAAAGCATTGGCGACTCTGCTTGCCCTCCCCCTAAGGCATCTCAAGCCACGTTGTGGGGACTGATACCTCTCTTGTCTCAAAGTGTTGGAGAAGATGAGCTAGGTTAGCAGTTTCTTCTTCTTTCAGTGTCAGTTCCCTGCAGTTGGTGGATTCCAATCATCGATGCCCATCTGGAAAGGGAGGGGATTTGGGGAAGACAGGAAGCAGGAGAAAGAAGCGCATCATTCCGCTGGATGCCAGTTAGGGCAGCGCCTGTGATCTGCCTGCAAGGTATGGCTGCAGAGGCCCCCAGAGCTGCCCATCCTCCTGCCTGCCCGGGGCCCTGCAGGCCTTCTGTGGATGGGCCCTCTCCCTGTTTGCCCCAATGCTTTAGCTCAGAAAATGTGTGTGTATTTGGCGGGGTGGGGAGGGGTGGGGACAGGCACAGAAACTGGCTTGGAGCAGCCAAAGGCCTTTCACGTGAAGACACAGGGAGTCAATTGCATCTGAGTGATTTTAGGGGCCCCTCGCCGGCTGATGGAAGCTGCAGCCAGGGAGGCCTGTTTCTCATCACACATCTCAGAGAGGAGAGAATGTCTCATCCTAGAGGAGGGTTCAAGCAAGGACTAAACCACCGTGTGCCAGGGAATGCCTCTCAGGGGTAGGAGGCCGAAGGCCAGGTGCTTGGGGGCCCCCTCCCTGGGATGCTGAGAGCACTCAGCCCCCTGGCCAATCGCCATTTTTGAGCTCTGCAGCCCCCAGCGTGAGTCTGGGTTGCCATGGATTTCTGCAAGTCGTCTTCCCCAGGGCTCCCTGTGGGCGTGGTGGCTGTACCTGATCCAGTCCAGAGAGGGGGTGGCGGGTTCCATCCCAGGCCCCCGGGGAAGGTGGTCTCGGCCTGCCTTATGACGTGTGATAAAAACTGGAACAGGCTCCAAAGGGCTCCACAAGCCTTGGGCGGTCTCGATGTTCCTATAGCCACAGTGGAGGCTTGGGACACCAAGGCCTTGCAGGTGTCAGATTGGTCTGGAATCTATGCCTCACGGGGGACATGCTGATGACAATATGACAACATGGATGGACCTAGAGACCATCATACTGAGTAAAGCGAGTCTGCCACTGTGGAAAGGAAGTCTCTTGCTTTTTTCCTCACTTTCTTTTCAGTTCACACATTTTGGCTTCAGTATTCTCTCCACAAAGAACTTCTGTCCTTAGCAGCCATAAGATAAACTTCTTCTTTCTTCCTCTCTTGCCAGCCTGTGCCATCAAGGGTTCCAGTATGCCTCAGTGGCCAGCCTGAACCTGGCATGAGATGCCTTGTACTCTGACCCCCTCTTCCTTGACTTTGAGCTCATGTACGGCTCAGGGAGGCTGAATAATGACACCCCAGATGTCCCCATCCTAATCCCCAGAATCTGTGAATACGTTACCTCACGTGCCAAAGGTAATGGGCAGATGTGATAAGTTAAGGGTCTTAAAAGACGGAGAGTGATCCTGGATGATCTGGGTGGGCTCAGTGGAATCACAGGGGTCCTTAAAAGCGGAAAGAGAGAGGCAGAAGAGTCAGAGAAGGAGATGTGATAACGGAAGCAGAGGTCAGAACGATGCCTCGCCGGCTCTGAAAGTAGAGGACGGGGCCACAAGCCAATGAATGCAGTGGCCTCTGGAAGCTGGAAAGGGCCAGGAAATGATATTCCCCTAGGGTCGCTAGCAGGGGCACCATCCTGCCCACACCTTGATCTTGGCCCAGTGCAACTCATTTTGCACTTCTGACCTCTGAGACTATAAGATAATAAATGCGTGCTGTTTTTAAGCCACTAAACGTCTGGTGATTTGCTACAGCGGCAGTAGGAAACGGATATAGTGGCTAACGGTGTTTAAACACCAACCAGACACACAGCCAGCAGCTGTCACTGGTTGAAACTAATGTGCTATAGTGAACAGGGTGGGCAGGCAACCCCGAGTTCAAATCCCAACTCCTCTGCTTCCTGGGAGTGGGGCCTTGGGTAAAGTCACTTCACTTCTCTGAGCCTCAGTTTCCTCACCTGTAAAATGGCAAAAATAAAATCACAATTCTCAGGTGTGTAGTTGAGTTAATAGCATTGTACCAACACTGATTACCTGCTTTTGATAACTGTACCAAGGTAACATAAGATGTTACCACTGGGGCAGCTGGGCAAAGGGTATGTGTGAAGTCTCTGTACTGCCTTTGCAACTTCTCTAAAATAATGTCCAATTTGAATATATTTACCAATTTGAATTAAAATTATTTTAAAAACTTTAAAATCACAATCCTTAGGGATATTGTCAGGGCTGTAGTTAAGCTCTTAGTAGAATGAACAAACAGTACCAGCTGTGACTAATGCCTGCCATTGCTGTTAGACGACAGGCTGCCTTCGGAAACATTACAGAAAAAGCACTTTCTTCATGGGTGAACCCATCAAAAATACCATATAAGCAGGGAAGAAAGGATATAGTACTGTATGAGATCCTTGCCAGGTCTGGGCTGGAATTGAACTAGTTGGTGTCGAGACACAGCTCAGGTGAAGAGAGATGGATGCTCATGGGGTATTTCGTCCTGGGGGAGCCTTTCTGCCACCGGTCTGGCCTGCTATCCAATTGGGCTGGCCTGGGGCAGGGACAGCCATCACCCCACTGGAGTAGCGTAGCCCTTGCTGCCAACCACTTGGCCCTCGCAGGCTGCATCTTGGCCAGAGATGATCCTGCAGGTTTCTTTGAACATTCTTCGTCCACAGACTCGTCGGCCTTTTCTTTCTTAACATAAGCAGTTTATCATGCAGCTCCCAGGACCTGGAGGGATATTTGCTCTTTAACCAAGATTCTTTGCTTTTAAAAGCCCCATTGTGCATTCAGGACCCTTAAACTAGGAACAGACTGCCTCAGTCTAGACTTGCGCCTCCCAATCTAGAAAGAACTCGGTGGACTGGAAGGCATTCGGCAGCCTCCCAGGCAGCTCGAGCCCTGTCGACCAGGCCCTCAGATACCAGGGGTTACCAGTGTTCAGAAAGCACAGGCCTAAGGCAGGCCTCCCTGTCCCTTTCGTTCAGACTGAGAGAGGAACGCCCAGAGGAAGGCCGGGGCCCGGGTCCCCAGTGGGGCTGACAAGGTGCTGCCCGAGCTGGCCCTGCCCGGTCACCCCACCAGGCCTCTAACCTTACTGTTCTCCACCCTCCCGGGCACATTTGGCTGTCACCAATCCCCTGTCCCGTCCTTCCAAACGCAGGCACACGTGGCCTTTCCATCTGGCAACATGCCACTCCTCCCGGGCATCCTCCAAAGTCACCTGCCTCAGGCCGAGCGAGCTGGCCCTGCTCGGGGGACCCCTGTCCCATCCGGCACTCAGCACACTGGAGTAAGATTATCTGAAGACCTGCCTCCCCACAGGTGGTGGGTACCTGGAGAATACAGCCCAAGCCTCCGCCCCCAGCTCCTGGCACAGGAAATGGTGGTGAAGCGGATGAGGGAGCGAGCGAGTGTATGTGCGGGGTTCGGGGGGCTGAGGGAGTGTGGAGCCGCGGCCACTGCAGAAGCCCGATTCAGGAGTTCTCTCCAGGGCCACCTTTCATTTGTCGCATTCATAGGCAAGGATTCAGGAGTGAAATGAGACAGACTTCTATCCATGGCATGACTAATGCAGGGGCTTTTTTACTGTCGATTACGAAAATAGCCCAAATGTGTGGAGGCCCCCTAGGGATGGATGACATCATGCTAGCCTCTGTGAAGTCGGCTGCTTTTGGGGGGGGGAGTTACATTGTTATTAGCTATTTTGACTATGTGGAGGAAAGGGTCCTTGGTGAAAGGCCAGCCTGCGTCTTCCCACCGGCCCGGGTCCCAGAGGCTGCAGGTCCCACTGGCAAGGAGCAAGCATCAGATCCTCTGCCATCCGTCCCAGTCCTGGGGCCTCTGAGGGCAGTAGGGGGGCCTCTGGCTCCCAGGCCCTATGCCGTGGCCCTCCTGGTACAAATGGGGCTCCCCATCCATCTACTCTCGGGGAAGAAGGGAAGAAGCTCTCCTTGGGGGCCTTCTGAGCAGCCTGACGCTCAAGCATCTTCACAAATGCATCTCCGAGCCCCTCTGCAAGCTGCTGCAGAGACAGGCAGGGAAGGACCGTCTCGAGCCTCGCCAGATGCCGGCTCCAGCTCCAGTGCGCGGTCAGTAGGCACAGGGCGAGGCCTCTGCTTTAAAGGAAACTTGGTTGTGATAGGGGACGTGAGGCTGCTCTATTTTCCTCCCTCAACAAAGGGCTTAAAATGCACCTGCTCTGCCACTTCCAATAGACCTGGCTGGCTTGAACTTCTTTTCCCAGATAAATCAATTCCCGGCAGTCATCCCCCGCGAAGTGAACGGGAGGCAGCAGACTAAACAATCTTTGCGGGAGAGACAGGAAAGCAAGCCTGCTGCCCTGGGACGGCCAGCGGCAGGCACACAGTGGGACCAGGGAGCTTGGTCCTGAGCTGAAGTCCCGGTCCCCAGTGTGGTGGTTTCTGGTGCCCAAAGGACAGCCCTGGTGCTGTATCCTGCTATCTCACATTTCAGTGTGTCTGCCCTGCTCACCTCCCAACTTTCTGGGTTTCCCTGTGTCTCCAAGGATGAGGCAGGAGAGAAGACCCAGGAGAAAACGCCTGCGGCATGACGTCTCCCCCGCCCCCGGCCAGTAGGATGGGACATCACGTGGGAGCCGGGAGCCTGGATCCAGAGCGGTGGGACGTGACTTCCAGACTCAACCCCTGCGCCTACAGGCAGAGTGAACCCGGACAAACCTGATGAAGCCTCTTCTTCCCTGCTGTCAAATGGAGATGCAGTCCCTGGTCAGACCACCCCGTGGCTGCCCCCAGAAGAGCTGTTGCCCAGGGCCCTCCTAGGTTCTTGTTGGCTGGCGTTCTGGCTCTGGCAGAGACTGGCTGCTCCATCAGTCCCATTTTACAGAGAAGGAAACTGAGGCCCAGAGTAGGATGGGATTGGCCTGAGGTGCCCCCAGCCGGTAACCGACTTCCTCTCATCTCTCTCTCTTTTTTTAAATGAAGCTTTTAATTTTGATTTAATAGTAGATTCACATGCTGTTGCAAGAAATAATACAGAGAGACAGCGTGCACCCTTTACCCCCAGTGAGACAGATCTCATTTTTGAAAGTGAGTCTGAGCTGGGGGTGGGGTGCATATGTGCGCTAGTACAAGGGACAAGGGAACAAGGAAGCTGGAAGAGGCTATTGTTCACTCAAAGCCAGGTCTGATATGCTGGATCCCAAGCTGAAACTGCAAAAAGAATCCTTCTCTTTTTGCAACATCCAAAGCAACGGAGAAAGTGAGTTCTGAGTAGCCCGTGTTGCCCATTTGCCCCTTTGGTTCCTCCCAGGCCTTCTCCTGTGCCACCCCTGCTCCTGTGCCCACTGCCCTGCATTTGAAGAATGGGGGGGGTCGCTGGACAGCCCAGCATCCCCCTGCATCGGAGACCTCCCCGCAGCCCACAAGCAGGCAGCCGGAGATGTCCACACGGCTGCAACGCGGGCCTCGGGAATCACCGGCTTTCTGCGGAAACCTCGCTTCTGTCCTGCACCCCCGCCCTCTCCCAAGTGCCTGCAGACACCCGCAATTTCCACCACCTGTCCTTTATCAGGAAGACGGGCTCTCGACTGTCAGACCTCAATGGTCAAGTCTCATCTTTATTTCCTCTCAGAGTCCTAAATACCAGCAAGGGATTCAAGTTTATCTTGACAGACAACAGCACTTAAGAAACATTTTTAGCTATAAAAAAAAAAAGAAGCTGTGACCCACTTCCTTGGGGTGGACAAACGGAGTCCCTTTGATAGCCTCTTGAGTACTGACGATATATATATATTTTTTTTTGCAGTACGCGGGCCTCTCACTGTTGCGGCCTCTCCCGTTGCAGAGCACAGGCTCCGGACGCGCAGGCTCAGCGGCCATGGCTCACGGACCTAAACGCTCCGCGGCACGTGGGATCTTCCCGGACCGGGGCACGAACCTGCATCCCCTGCATCGGCAGGCAGACTCTCAACCACTGCGCCGCCAGGGAAGCCCACTGATGATATTTTGATTTGCTTTCCAGAGTCCTGGGCAGTTGCCTCCACCCAACTTTTGTATAAACCACTGTCAGGAGTGTCTAATGAGCTCACCTAGTTGGTGTAAATGATCCTCTAGTAAAGCTCTTTACTTGCCAGCTACAGGGAAAGCTGAACGTGAGCTCCAGGGCAAAGCGAGATGGGCAAGAAAACCCGAGCGCTGGAGAGGGTGGAGGTGAGGTGCTGTCACTCACACACTCCCAGGTGGTGCCAGAGAGAGAGCCCAGTAACTGGGGCAGGACAGATGGGGAGCCCGTGGATGGGCATCTAGAGCGGGAGCCCAGCTCCGCTCACTCCGCTGGCCTCCACAGGCCAGGACGGTGCTGTCCGGTGGAATGTTCTGCGATCATGGAAGTGTTCTAGATCTGTGCTGTGCCATATGTAGGCACCAGCCACGTGTGCCTCTGGAGCCCTCAGAACGAGGCTGGTGCAGCAGAGGAAATGGATTTTTAATTATATTTAATTTGAATTTAAGTCAAAAATAGGCACCCTACCTATAGTGTGGCTACCATCTACACGAGCCCAGAACAGACCCCTCGGAATTTTCCCATCCCTGCCCTCACCCCATGTCTCCCCAGCCCCCCCGCAGTGGGTGCTTCCTTTCTGTAAACGTTGCTTCTTCTTGCCAAAGATTTGGTCAGGTCCTAAACACAGCTCCCTTCTCGTAGGCTGGGCAAAAGGCACAGCCCAGCCTTGCTGAGCTGCTCTTTCTGGGCCCCGGGAGCCCCACTGGGCATGGGGCACACCCATGACTGACTGGGGGGTCCAGCCCTGGGGCCCGAGGGCATGTCTTTCCTCTGAGATTCGGTCTTTGGTGACCTTAAGTTACAATCCATATGGCCTCTCCTGGCGTGGCCTGGGGAGCTTTGCTCATCACCCCCAAACCAGCCAAGGTGGACTCCTAGCTCCCACCAGGTCACCCGACGTTGGCCTGGACCGTGCCAAGCCTGGGCTGGGCGCTGGAGGAATGAGTGAGGGAAAGAGAGACGAGGAGCGCTGGCACCCAAGGACTCCGATCCAGTGCAGTGGGGGAGAAGGGAAAAAAGGAGGGGGAACAGTGGTCCCAGAGGGAGGCTTGGAGGTGGGCCCTAGCGAGCGAAAGTGGTACAGAGTGGAAGGGAGAGGGATCAGAGTCACACAGGTCTGAGTGCGAATCTCAGCTCGGCCCTGCATTAGCCAGGGGTGTGCAGCTTCCCTTTCTGTGCCTCGGCTTCCTCATCTGCAAAACAAGTATAATAACCGTCCCCATGTTTCAGGGCTGACACGGGGAACTGGCCAAATAAAAAGTTACATGTAAAGCGCTTAATCCACACCTGGATATACGAGGCCCTCACCACGAAGTAGAGTTTCTTCTAAGCATAAGAGAAGGGTAGGCTGCGTCAGATCTGGGAAGAGAAGGGCAGTTTGGGCCAGGGCCGTTCAGAGAGAAGTTGAGGCCGCCACTAGGGGGTCTCAAGCAGGCCAGGGGAGCAGGTTATGTCATGAGAGGGGAGGCTGGGCCCGCAGGCTGGACCCAGATCGCAGAGGGTTTCGGAAGCTGCACCTGGCTTTGGACTACAGCCTCCGGGGTGCGGGGCTCACGGAACCCTCTGAGCGCGGAATTAACAAGGGGCGAGTCGGGCTGGAACAGTACAGACAGTGGAAAATCACGAAGAGGTTTGAATGGCCGCTGGGGGAGAAGCCCTGGGAGTTCAGAGCCCTGCAGAACTCCCAGGGAAGAGGAACCAAGTGGAGCCCGCCTTGGTGGCTGCGTGGTCAGCTGAGGAGGACGCTGGCACAGCCGAGCCACTGTTGGCAGAAAGGGGGCACCAGGGAACTGCTGGGTCAGCAGCCGCCTGCCCTTTCCGAGCACCGAAGGAAAGGACCTGAGCTCTCACTCCGACTTCAGGCTTTTCTCTTGCACCTGAGCTGGGCTGCTGCCCGGGTGCAAACTGAATGAACACTCTCTGTAGCCCTAGCTCCTCTGGACACTCCAGAGAACTCGCCTCGGGAGGAGATAACTCTACAGGGCCGCGTTCCTCGGAGGCACAGGGACGGGTAGAGGCGGAGGCGGGATCCCAGCAGAAGGGGCCCTGGCACTGGAGGGAGACTCTGGGGAGCGGCGGCCGGAACCCAGTGTCGGGCAGTCAGGGAAGCAGGGAGCAAGTTGAAGAACTGGGTCCCAGGCCAGGTGTCTGCCCCCCTTCCTGCTGCATCTCCCATCAGAGGCTCTCTGCCATTGCTTAGCACCCAAACCTCTGCCTCCTGGGTACCGACTTCCTGAGTGACAGGCTGCTGGTCTGCCCCATGGCCTCACGACTGGGAGCCCCGTCGGGCACCGTGCTCAGTGCCCCGTGCCAGTGATGGAGGAGGGTTTAAGAGCCTGGGCCCCTGCACAGGGAGCAGCCTGTTGGTGGAGCTGAAGAGGCCTCAGTGTAAGTGGGAGGCTCTAGAAAATACTGAGGATGAATCCAAAGGGCCTTTCACCTCATTCCCTTCCCTGAAAAGGCCAATTTTTAAAAAAATGAGCGCCCCTCCCAGGCACTCCCATTGAGAAGCTAAGACAGGCCCTTGTGGGGGATTGCCCCCCTTGCACACTCCCGCGTGACGAGAGGGCATTCGCCGGCCAGCACCGGCCCCCTGGAGCAAGCCCACAGGAGCTGGTATCCTCAAGAGGCCGGCATGGCATAAGCTCTTATTCTCTGGTAGCAACACGTGCTTTTATGGGCTGAGAGAGCCAAGACTTTCGATAGGTCGCTGGGGAATGGGCCTCACACACATCTAGAATGTTCTGGTTGGTGCCAAGCTATTTTTTGATTTTTGTCTCATGATCAAATCATGCAGCCAAAAATACAAACAGCGTTCCAACTTCTAACATGAGTATCACTTTACCCTGGTAACAAATATGATCATTTAAGAAGTAGGATAAAGAACACATTCGTGTATCTGGTTTTTGCATATTCCACAAGACACACAAAGATGAGAGCTTGTCAGAGAGGGCGGAGACCTAAGGGGCCATGAGGCCGACCTCTGCACTTTCGTGATGGGGAAGCTGAGTCCCAGAACAGATGAAGATACAGGCAGCATCCTTTGAACTGCGGGTGTACCTTAACATTTACAAAACTTTTCACCATCTCTTGAACCTTCACTCGCACCGTGACAGGCAAGCTATGCAGTGGATAAGTCGGTAATTAGGAGCCAGGCCCTTGCAGTTGGAAACTTACTCATTGTGTGAGCTGGGGCAAGTCTCTGAATCTCTGAGCCTCATGGGGATGATAATAGAACCTAATTCTTAGGGTTGTTGTCAGGGTTCAATGAAATAATACATACAACGTGTTTAGAACGGTGCCCGCCTCACACTACGGACTATGAAGGTGCCAGCTACTGCTTTTTTTTTTTCTTGCGGTACGTGGGCCTCTCACTGTTGTGGCCTCTCCCGTTGTGGAGCACAGGCTCCAGACGCACAGGCTCAGCGGCCATGGCTCACGGGCCCAGCTGCTCCGCGGCATGTGGGTTCTTCCTGGACTGGGGCACGAACCCGCGTCCCCTGCATCGGCAGGCAGACTCTCAACCACTGCACCAGCAGGGAAGCCCCCAGCTACTGCTTTTTAAAAAAAGATCTTATCAGGATCCACAAAAGCCTCCTGAAGTGGGAAGAGCTAGATGACTATTCCATTTGACAGATCGTGAAATTGAGGCTCGGGGAGATACACTGATTTGCTTGATTTTATATAGCTAGTCAGTGGTCAAGCCAGGAATCAATCCCAGATCTCTAGACTCTACACATTGGGGCCCTTTCCACCAGACCAGCCAAATCCTGCCCACCTAACTTATAAATAAGTCAAGAAAACACCTTTTTTAAAAATACTTCTCTAAAGATCTGAGGTGGCCTACAACGAAGACACAGATTAAAGAGGGCAGTGGGACTAAACCTTTGAGAGAGAAGTCAGAAACATTCAGAGAAAAGAGAGAAGTCATTTCACTGAGACCCGGAGCTGAGATCACTGGGACCAAAATCCGCTTGGCTCCGAGCTTCTTGGCATCCCGAGAACAGGAATGATGGGGCCAGATTCTGACCAGTATTGTCAATAGGAAAGTTTCTGAATTAAGAAGTGACCAGCGATGGCAGGGGGTGGGAAGGCCGTGCTGCATCATTGCTAAGCCTGCCCCATGGCTGGGCTGTACAGACACAAGGGAAAGGGAAGCAGGGATGCCACGGACATGCAGATTCAGGCTGCAGACCTCAGAGGCAACTTGGTCACACCAGCTGTCCCCGGCAGGAACAATTTTTAGGGGAGGCATGTGACAGGCCAGGTCCAGGAGGGCTGCAGAGGTCTGGGAGCTGAAAAGTGCTCCTTCAGGAGATGGTCAGGCCGCAGCAGTGCAGAGAAGGAGACTATCGGCCCCAGCAGGGAAGAGAATGGAGTTAGTTCAAAGAGTGTCGGGAGGGGCTTCCCTGGTGGCGCAGTGGTTGAGAGTCCGCCTGCCGATGCAGGGGACACGGGTTCGTGCCCCGGTCCGGGAGGATCCCATGTGCCATGGAGCGGCTGGGCCCGTGAGCCATGGCCGCTGGGCCTGCATGTCCGGAGCCTGTGCTCCACAACGGGAGGGGCCACAACAGTGAGAGGCCCGCGTACCGCAGAAAAAAACCAAAAAACAAAAAGAGTGTCAGGAGCTCCGTCCTGGTCCAGGCGGGCGGGCATGCAGGGCTACAGGGCTCGGCAGTTCTCTGGCCCTCCACACACCCCTTCTGTCAGCCACCTGGCCTCTGGATGGAGCCCAGGCTTCTTTCCACCTGTGTCAGGGCTGGGGTACCGGGAATGAGGAAACGCTGAAGAGCTTCATCAAAACATACATATATACTGTCTGGTGTTGAATTGTATCCCCCTAAAATTCATATGGTAAAGTCCTGACACCCAGGACCTCAGAATGCAACCTGATCTGGAAATAGAGTCATTGCAGATGTAATTAGTTAAGCTGAGGTCGTACTGGAGTAGGCAGGCCCTCATCCACTATGACTGGGTCCTTATACAAAGAGGAAATTAGAGCACAGACATACAGAGAGAGAGCATGTGAAGATGAAGACAGAGATCAGGGTGATGCTTCTACAAGCCAAGCAACACTCAAGATGGCCGGTAAACAATTAGAAGCTGGGAGAGAGGCCTGGAACATGTTCTCCCTCATGGCCCTTAGAAGGAACCAACCCTGCCCACACCTTCGTCTTGGACTCCAGCTCCCAGAACTGGGAGACAATACATTTCTGTTGTTTAACCCTCCCGGCTTGTGGTACTTTATTACAGCAGCCCCAGCAAACTAATACACACGTGTGTGCGCGCACATACACACACCACCCCCTCCCTGTAGGTACAAACGCGCTTTTCCAGGCCTGTGACACAGAGAGGCACGTTTCCCGGAGAAGCAGGGCCCAAACAGGGCCATGTGTGTGCAAAACATTAGCAGGTTTAAATCAACTTCCCATTTCTAGTAGACGCTGACGCAAATGCAGGATGAAAACAAACCCGTCCTTTCCATGCTGCTCTCTAGACGCAAGGGCGCTTCTATATTCACAACATCACTTAAGCCCCATCAACACAGAGCGGGTGCAGATGAAGAAAGCCTGAGCCTGAAAGGTGGGCGCCGCCTGCGTGGGGAGGGTGGGGCAGCCTAGCGTGTGAATATTCCTGCCCCGGTGCGTGTGGGTTCAGAGGTAGCGGCAGTGACTGGGAGAGCACAGGGCCGTTGTTTAAGAAAAGACCACTTGAGGCTTCCCTGGTGGCCCAGTGGTTAAGAATCCGCCTGCCAATGCAGGGGACACGAGTTTGAGCCCTGGTCTGGGAATATCCCACATGCCACGGAGCAATTAAGCCCGTGCGCCACAACTACGGAGCCTGTGCCCTAGAGCCCGTGAGCCGCAACTACTGAGCCCACGTGCCACAACTACTGAAGCCCGCGTGCCTAGAGCCCGTGCTTCGCAACAAGAGAAGCCACTGCAATGAGAAGCCCGCACACTGCAACGAAGAGTAGCCACTGCTTGCTGCACCTAGAGAAAGCCCGCGCGCAGCAATGAAGACCCAACGCAGCCAAAAATAAATAATAAATAAATAAATAAATAATCTGAAAAAGAAAAGACCACTTGACTTCTTTGCACGTTTCCCCGAGTGTCCACCCGGCCAGCATGGCGCACGGTGCGCTCTGCTCATTATGATGTGGCTTCCTTTCCACTGGGACAATCCCCTCTCCCTCTGGGGCAGCAGTTGACAAGAATCAAAGCTCTTTCAGGTGGTTTACCTCATTGTCAACTCAGTTCTAAAGAGGGAGGCAGAGAAAGGAGGAGTGATTTGTCGTTCATTCCTGAGGTAGCCGGGGCTCAGATTCCAGTCTTCAAGTTCAGTGTTATTTTTATAACAATGAGTATGGATTATTGAGCACCTACTATGAACCAGGCCCTGCCCCAGGGGCTTTGTGGACGCTCTCCTGGGGAAGCCGGGAGGCATCTGCAGGTCTCGTTGACTCTGTGGCCTGGCTGGACACAATCCCCCAATGCTGTCCCCTCTGGGCGACCTCCAGAGAGGAACACTTGAACAAGTGGCCAGGCTGACAACTTGTTCCCAGGCCCCAGGAGATGCTTGTGAGGAATGACCCCAAATGCCCAGCACCCAGCTGGTAGACCAGTAATCCACGCAGGAAGTCCTCTGGCTAGGGGCCCAGCTCCCAAGGGCTGTTTAGAGAGTCTCATTCCCTCCTTGTAACTCTTGAAACCCGAGGTCCAGCTCTCTTGGGTGCTAGTGAGCAGCAACCACCCAGGACTGCTCCGGTGACACGTTCCCTCTCGCCCAGAGCTGGCCTGGAGCCCAGCTGGCAGAAACCATGGCCCAGTGCAGGTGACAGGAACCCTGGCAAGTGAGTTATCCTTGGAACCTCTCTGGGCTAGAGGGTCCCTGGAAGCAGCAGTCCCTCTGGCCTGGGACATTCCCTCTGCCGAGGGGAGGGGTGCTCAGTGGCCCCACCTGCTGGAGCTGTTGGCACAGCTCACCCGCCTGTGATGTAAGAAATTAGCCCCAGAGGGTAGTTAAGGGGACAAAGGGAAGTCTTCCTAGAGAGAGAGAAATCATTTCCTCTAAGAATTGTAAGCTCTGGAGATTTGCAAGGGAACAGCGCGGATGTTAAACTAACATGCTGGGGAGGAAGGCAGGTGCCAGGCTAAATAAAGACATGTTCAGGCCATACACAGAGAACATGTTTCTTTATTTCCACAGGGAGACACAAATGTATATTAATAAGGATTCTGAATGCCAAGAAATCAAATAATGACATAAACATCACGTAAACACCAAAGCCCCAGAGTTGGCTGCAATCATTTGCTATGGAAGGAATAGAGGATTTTGACTGTCTGCCCTGCTCAGCAGTCTTCCAAACCTTCACAAAAGACAACTGCCCTGGGACTTGACGCTCTATATGAGAAGCTCCTGGCCTCAGCCCTTGACACTGAGGAGAAGCCCTAGGAAGGCACTGCAAGCACTAAATGCACAACAGCAAGGATGTGAGCTGGGATTCATATTATGGGCAAGGAGCTCTGTATTTAAGTCTTGAGGCAAGTTGGCTTCCTAACCCCAAGGGGCACACAGACCTTCAGATGTGGTAGGACATTGGTGGGGAGAGGGGACCTGAAGAGGACAGCCTCTCCACATGAGCCGCACACACAAGAGGACAGGTCCTTGTGTACAGCACGGGAGGACATAGGCGTGAGTGGCTGCTCCCATCCACGCCTGTGCCCAGCTTTGGTCTGCTGGACAGATAGCCATAGATGCTCCAGTTGCACTGAGGCCACACAATCCTGATGCGGGCCTGAGGTAGATATCTATCTCTTTTTGCCTGCCAAGCATCTTAACTCCATTTGCAGGTTTGAGGAAGCTGAAAGCACCTGTTACTCTCCTAGCTTCCTGTTGAAGCTAGAGTGGGGTGTATGACTGAGGCCTAGGCCATTAGATTTGGGGTCAGTGCTAATACTGAAGACAAGCAGGGCCAGCAGAGAATCTGCCACAGCATCCAATTTCCTGGAGCAGCTGTACCAGGGATGCCAGAGGCCATCCATGGTGATACTAGTGGACAAGCTACAAGGTCTACTGCTCAGTGGTGCCAACACAGGTGTCCTTATCAGACTAATTCTGTGCCATGATTTTGTCTGTGGATCTAGCCACATGGCCAACAAGCCTGATTCTCTAATTCTCCCAGCAATTCTGTGAGTTACCCAATATCCTTCCTATAAATTCCTTTATCTAAATGCTCCACATGTTCATCAAGTTTTCTGATTCTCTGTTCTTTCAGATCTTACCTCCCTAATTCCTAGCATTTTATTAGATCTTTAATATTTTGGAGAGACTCTTTTTAATGTTTTAACTAGAATTTTTATTTCTCTTCAGTGGGAGGGCTAATCCTCCACTATCAAAACTGGAAGCCTCAATGTTTCAAATCTGATTTCCCCATCAGGGTCAGGCAGCCATGAGCCAGGGATTCACTAAGCCTCTAGTACCACCCTTATCACATTTTTTTTTGATCATCCATTTATCATCATAACGGGGGCTCTTTGAGTAAATGAACAAGGTCCAGTTTATTTATGCATCCTCGGCACTTAGCACAGAGCCTGGCTCAAAACAAATATGCAGGAAATGCTGTTAGGATGAATGGAGTACTTAGGCTGTGGTTCTTAGGAGAGAGATTTGTGTTGGACCTCAAAGGATGGCTAGGTTGTGGAGAGAATAGGGAAGGATATATTCCAAGTTCTCAACAAGGATTTATGGGTCCTCTATCAATCAGGGTTCTTCGCTGTAAGCAACAGAAACTGACTCTGGATGATTTTCTGAAGAAAGAATTAATGAACTAGAAAAAAAAATAGAAGATGCACAGAGAAACAACTGAACAGAAAGGGACAGAGAGGATAGCATGAGAAGATCTAACCTATGTGTAATTGGTATCCAAGGAAGAGAAAGGAAAGGAAAGAGAAAATGGGAGCAGAAGAAGTATTTGAAGAGTTAGTGGTTAAAGACTTTCCAAAAGTGATAAAAGGCATCAAACCACAGACTCAGGAGGCCTACAGACCTAAACAAGAATCATATACTGAGGCATATCACAGTAAAACTGCTGAAATAAAAGACAAACAGAAAATATCAAACACAGCCATAATTAAATTAAATGATGTTTGGGATTTACTTTGAAATGATGCAATAGTACTGGAAGAAGTGGGCAGGGTTATAGATAAAAATATATGGGGAACTTTCACTTCCAGAAGTGTTACCAATTATGTAGCAGAGGAGTCCACCCACAGTAAACAATGGTAAAACTGGACAAAATATATGAAGCAATTACTTTCGGGCATATAAATTTGACATTAGACCTCAGGCAACAGATAATACAAGACTTCAATCCCTGAAAGCAAAGGACGAGCTCCACAATTGCTCCAGTTCTCTGCGTGGGGAAAATTCCCTAACTGCAAGGAGGCAATCTGGAATCCCCGCAGAGAATGGTGGTCCTATTGAGGTGAGAAAGCAGTGATCAGAGTTAGGGGAAGCTAAAATGGTTGTGATCTTTGAGATAGGGTACTGGAGAGGAGAGAGCTACAAGTGGGAATAAGCACAAAAAGTCCATGTGTCAGTTTGCTAGAGATGTCATAATAAACTACCACAAACTGGGTGGCTTAAACAAATATATTGTTTTACAGTTCTGGAGGCAAGAAGTCCAAAATGAAGGTGTGGGCAGAGTTGGTTCCTTCTGAGGGCTATGAGGGAAGGATACGTTCCAGGCCTCTCTCCTGGGCTTGTAGACGGCCATCTCATCCTTATATCTCTTCACATCACCTTCCACCTATAGGTATCTCTGTGTCCAAATTTCCTCTTCTTATAAGGACACCAGTCATATCGGATGAGGGCCCACCTTCATGACCTCACTTTAATTTGATTACTTCCATAAAGACCTTCTCTCCAAATATGGTCACACTCTGAGGTACTGGTGGTTGGGACTTCAACATATGAATTTGGAAGGAACATAATTCAACATATAAGAGTCCATATGGGGGCTTCCCTGGTGGCGCAGTGGTTGAGAGTCTGCCTGCTGATGCAGGGGACACGGGTTCGTGCCCCAGTCCGGGAGGATCCCACGTGTCGTGGAGCGGCTGGGCCTGTGAGCCATGGCTGCTGAGCCTGCGCGTCCGGAGCCTGTGCTCCACAGCGGGAGAGGCCACAACGGTGAGAGGCCCGCGTAATGCAAAAAAAAAAAAAAATC
>NW_020172767.1:829741-838491 GCF_003031525.2 Neophocaena asiaeorientalis asiaeorientalis
AGAGTCTGGGCTATAAATAGGCAGAACAAGATATCATCCCTGATGTTAAGTATACAATAAAAACTTACTAAACCTACAAGGAACCATGAAATTGTGAAAAGAGCAGTCAATTGAAATCAACCTTGAGACGGTCCAGATGTTGGATTTAGCAAAGAATTTAAAGCAACCATGAAAAAAAATATGTTCTAAGAATAAAAGGCAAATATAGTATTGATGAATGAACTACCCAAAATAACCAAATGAAAGTCTAGAATTGAAAAAGGACAATAACTGAAATGAATAATTCACTGGGTGGGATTAGTATTAGTTTGAAAAAGACAGAAGACAGACTCAGTAACTTTGAAGACAAATGAACAGAATTTATCCAATGTGAAGGACAGAGAAAAAAACTGAAAAAAATGAACAGAACCTCAGGGACCTTGAGAAATCAAATAGTATAATATGCATGCAAATTGTAGTCTCAGAAGGAGAAGAGAGTGAGAATGAGGCAGAAGAAATATGTTAAGAAATAATGGACAAGGTTGTCCTAAAGTTTGAGGAAAATTATGACTTTTATAGAACCAAGGAGTGAACTGAACCTCAAGCAGAATAGATACAAAGAAAATCATGCCTAGCCATATCATAGTCAAACCATTGAGAAAGTCGCAAAAGAAGTCAGGAGAAAAACATATGCATCACACACAAGGGGACAATGATACAAACTGTGCTGGAGCAATTGGATAGCCACCAGCAAAAAAAAAAATAAAATAAGAAAAAAGAAAAAATCACCACATGGATCTCTCACGTTGCCCTTTTATAGCCTTTCCTTCACCTACCCGTCCTTCACCCTATTAACCAGCAATCTGTTCTCTATTTCCATAATTTTGTCATTTCAAGAATGTTATATAAATGGAATCACACATATAAAAAAGCCAATCATAAATGGGATTGGCAATTTTCATTTAGCAGAATACTCTGGAGATTTATTCAGGTTGTTGCATACATTGATGGTGCTTTTCTTTTATTGCTGAATAGTATTTCATGGTATAGATGTATCACAGTTAGTTTAACCACTCGCTTGTTGAAGGACATCTGGATCATTTCCAATTTTAGGCTATTATGAATAAAGCTGTTGTAACATTTGTGTACAGGTTTTGTGTGAACATAAGTTTTTATTTCTCTGGGATAAATGCCAAGAGTGCATTTGCTAGATTGCATGGTAGTTGCATGTTGAGCTTTTTAGGAAACTTCCAAACTACTTTCCAGAATGTCTGTACCATTTTATGTTCTCGGCAACAACATATGAGTGATCCAGTTTCTCTGCATCTTCCTCTAGGCTGCCCCTAGATTGAGTTGTTCTGTATTTTTATTGTCGTGGTAGTTATCAATCTATCTTTGTGTAAAATTCACAGAAATATATATGAAAATGTCGATTTACAAATAAAAATTTAAGAATGAACAGCAAAATTGTAGGAGTTATATTGACAGACTTTTAAAGACTCATTATAGAGACTGAATAATCAGGAAAGTGTGGTATTGGTGTAAGAATAGACAAATAAATCAATGGAAAAGAATAGAAGGTCCAGAAATAGCTTCACGCACATTTGGCCAATTGATTTTCAACAAAGGTGCCAAGGTAGTTCAATGGAAGGTAACACAAACTTCAAAAAAATGGTGCAATTACAACTGAATATTCATATGGGGAAAAATGAACCTGAACCCTTATCATATACCATATATAAAAATTAACTTGTAATGGGTCATAAATCTAAATATAAAAGCTAAATCTATTTAAAAATTCAGAAGAAAAATAGAAAAATATTTGCAAATATGGGATAGGCAAACATTTTCTTGATAGGACACAAAAAGGATTTACCACATTAAAAAAATGATATGTTGGGTCTCATCAACTTTTGCTCTGTGAAAGAACCACTAAGAAAATTAAATGATAAATTTGCCAACTATATATCTGAAAAAAGACTTGTATAGAGAATATACAAATTACACTTACAATTTAATAACGGGACAAGGAACCCAATTTAAAAATGGGCGAACGATTTAAATAGGATACTTCACAAAAGAAGACATACGAATGTCCAAAAAATACATGAGAATATACTCACTATCATTCGTTATCAAGGAAATACAAATTAAGACACAAAGAGAGATCACTTCACACTCACTTGAATGGCAAAACTTTAAAAGCTGGACAATAACAAGTGTTGGCAAGGACGTGGAGCAACTGGATCTCTTAAGCTTTGCATTGTGTGAACACAGAATGGCATGATCACTTTGGAAACCCTTTGGCAGTTTCTTGTAAAGTTTAACATATAGTAAACATACAGCTCAGAAATTCCATTACTAAATATTAGCCAAGAGAAACGAAAACATATGTTCACACATATTTGCATACAAATGTTCATAACAGCTTCATTTGTAGTAGACAAAAACTGGAAACAACCTAAATGCCATTGACAGATGGAGAAAACCAAACTTCCTATACATGCAACAGCATGAATGTGCTCAAAAAAACTGTGGTGAGCAAAAGAGACATAGGGCAAAAAGAATATGTACTACATTGTTCCATTTATATGAAATTCTACAAAAGGCAAGACTAATCTATAGTGACAGGAAGCAGATGAGTTCTTGCCTGGGGCTGGGGCAGGAGGGATTCAACTGCAAGAGGGCACCAGGGAGCTTTTTGAGGTAATAGAAATGTTCTATACCAACAACATGGATCAATCTTGCAAACAATAGAAGGAAGCCGCACACAAAAGAATACATATTGCATGATTTCATTTATATTAAGTTCAAAAAAATAGGCAATGCTAAAGTAGAGTGCTTAGGGATCCATACTTCAGTTACCACTTAACCAAACTGAGACGGTAAGTGAGGAAGTGATTGTGGGAAAAGTCAGGCTAATGGTTTCCTACAGTAGGGATCGGAGGTGTCATGCTTGGGAAGGGACATGTGCACAGCGTCCGGGATGCTAGCAATGTTATCTTTCTGATCTGGATGGCAGTTACATGAGTGCTTACTCTAGAGCAATTTGTTAATGTGTATTGTTTTGACTATGTACCTTTTTGCTTGTCCACTATATTTTACAAATAAAGACATTAAAATAAAAACAAGAGCAAAAATGGTAACTGAGAGGCAAGCCAAGGCTGGTACAGGGGATGAGGTCACGAGAGTTGAAAGCTGCACAGAACAAGCAGCAAGGGCTGTGGGACTAAGCCTGTGAAGTATTTCTAGGGCTACCCTTGAACTTGCTGGGGGCAGATGGACAAGGCATCTTTTTAACTGCTGTCCCATCGCATACTCAGCACAGGGATGGGCATACAGTACACTCACCTGAGGCCTGTGCATACATTGGTGGTATTAGGGTGTGCCGTTAAGACACGCCTAAGTCAGAGCATATTCCCCAGGGGCCACCTACCATAAAGCACCAGACTTGAAGGCAAGGGACCTGGGCTAAGGCACCAGCAATGTCACTTCTAGCTACATGACCTTGGACAGGTCATTTCACCTCTTAGTATTAGTTTCCTTATTACTAGTCCTGGCTATGAGGGTCAGTATATATCTATATATCTGTATCCTTCTTCACCCAAATCCAGCCTTTAGGAATGGCCAATGCAGTGTCTTGAAGCAGGAACACCAAAAGCCTCAACCCAAGGCAGCCAACTGGTCCCCCACATCTCGTCACCCCTGGGTTTAAATGCCTCTGGGCGTGAGTTTAGCATGGCGACGTGAGGGACTGCACGCCAGCTATTCCGAGCTGAATATCTCAAAAGGTGCCAATTCTGAAAGGGGTAGCGGGAATGGGGAAGTGGGAAGGCAGGAAAGCCAAATGCTCTGAACCTCGGCCGGGTTCACTGCACCCAAGGTGGGTGCATGAGGTGGGGATCACCACTGTTGCCTCCAAAGACCGCTCTGGTCCCGACAAGACATTCAAGCTGGGAACTTGGGACAAGCTTCCTTATCCTATTGGGGAAGGAATGCCCACTTCCTTTGGTTCATCTGCGAGAGAAGCTCTGGGTTCACCCCTGTTCACTGATAGGCAGGAACGTTTTGCAAATTAAAGACTTGAGATGAGGGCTGGCTGGCGATGTAGGAATGGCAACAATGGACCAGATGCTACAGCCTTATCCATTTCAAAGGTTCATGAATAGCCAGCCGTACCACGGAAGGATCCAGACTTCTAACATGACATGGTCCTGATCAGGCATCAAGTGGTGGCCAGCACCTGTTTTCTTCTCGTTCCTGTTCCTCATATATATACTTTTATTCTCAAGTAGATGTAGAAATCCACTGCAAATAGATTTAACTTTGGGGAGAAATTATTTGCTGATTCCCCCTGCCCCTGGATACACACTATTCCATTTGGAAATGTGAAAACAATATAACTATGATTAAGACCTTTTTTTTAAAAAGAAATCACTCAAATCCCATCACCCTAACAGAGCTCTTTATATTTAAGCGTTTACTGTACAGACAGTGTTTGTAAGTTGCAAGATCACAATGTAAATACAATGGCACCTTCTTCTTTACAAAACCTTCTTCTGTTTCACGTATTCCTCGGCCTGCTGCAAGTTTCAGAATGAGCATATTAAACGGCCTCATAGTATACAATGGAATGGATATGCCATAATTTAATTAGCCACCCGTCGTTGTTGGGCGATTCATTTGTTCCCAGTGTTATAGGGCTACAGCCGCTCTCGGCATGAACATCTTCATGTACATATCTTCTCAATTCTGTTGAAACGTTTCCTGAGGAATCAAATCTCAGGAGGGAGAGTTATTGGGTTAAAGGGTAGGAACAGCCCCAGGGCCCCTGCTTCAGTTGCCTGGGCTGCCTTCCACAGGGCTGGGCCCCTTTCTGAAATACACATACCCTCCATACTAGCCGGCCTTACCCCTTCAGACCCCCAAAGCTGTCCCACGCACTCTCGGTGCCTTGGTTACTGCCTGTTGTGTGGGGATAAACTTCTATTTGCTCTCTGGGTGCCCTGCACCATGGTTTCAAAACAATGCAAACTTGTTTGGGGAAACAGAGTGAGCCGATGTGGAATACGCTCTGAGCTTCAACAGCTGAGACTCCACAATAATTATCTTTGGGGGATGCCAGCCTTGGGAAGTAAGGAGCAGATGCGTTTGCTTCTCTGAGCCTACATGGCAGAGAACTTTCCCCCGCACCCTGACGAGTGAACCAGAATGCTCTGGCACAGGCAGCCTCGTGCTGACTACCAGGCTCCCCTCAGCACCCACTGTGTGCCAGGTTCTGCCATGAACCAGAAATGGCCCTTGCCCTCAAAGAGCCCGCCACCTCTGGTAGAGCCAAACGAGTGAACAACTGACAGGGATGCAATGTGGTGTCACGGTCAAGAGCAGGTGCTTTGCAAACCAGGCCGACTTGCGTCGGGAGCCCACCTTTGCCACCCCCTTGTTGCATGGCCTCGAGCAAATTAATTTACATACTCTTTTTGGCCTTGGTTTCTCTGTCTACAAATGTCAGTACTGAGCCCTGTGGGGTTGTTATGAGGAGCTAGTGAGTCAGGGCATGGAAAGCCTGCAGCACTGCGCCTGCCACGTAGTCCAGTAAGTGAAATATTTCCTGAGAGGGACTGATGGAGTAGACGAAACCCCATTCTTCCTGCCTGGGGGATGAGGAAATGCTTTCTGCCCTCGTCCCAGCCCCGAAAGTGAGAGGTGCTGGGAGACCCCAACAGGCCAGAGGATCCGGTCACTGCCACCAGCCCCAGGACAGGAAGGCATGCAGGTGAACCCCAGTGAGCATCCCTGCAGTGGCTGGAGAGGAGAGGACCTCAGTGACTTGGGGCTGCCTGAAAAGCCATTCACGGAAGCTTCCCCTGTCTCTGCCTATGTGATTTCTACCAGGAGGGGAGAGCAACTTGGCCCAGCTGACTGGTCTTTCCCAAGCGCTAAATTGGCCTACTTGATTAGAAAAACACAGCCCTGGGCGGACCGCCTGGCCAGCCATCTGTGTTAATGCAAGGCCCAGCTGAGGAATACAGCCGGCCAGGCCCACGCCCAGTGCCACGAAGCCTTTTGCCTTGTCCAGGACATGGTCCAGAGATATAAAAGAGCTGATTTAATAGCAGAGCTACTTAGAGTCGACATTTACAAGTACCAGCAATGCCTTATATGCAATGAAAGGAACATGAGTGGGGCAGCTTCTCTCCCCACCACCCCTGAGTCCCAGGGTAAAGTTTCCCAGAGGAGCTGTCAATTGGGAATGGCCTTGAACAGACACAGCTGGACGCGCAGGCACGTAGACCACAGAAGTCCCCGTCGTCACCATGGTTAGCGTCCTCTTCCCATCAAGCCTCGTACTCACTTCTTTCTGGGAAAAATCTGCTCTCCTCTTGTGGCTGGGAATCTATTGTCTGCATCCGAAGTAGCCTCTCTTTCAATCCAATTCATCCATTTCTTATTATACCCCGTCTTTAACACCCATTATCTGAGCACCTGCCGTGGCAGATGCAGACCTGAGACAGACGTCATCCTCTTCCCTCAGACAGTTAACTTCAGCGGAATCACCACCTAGCAAAGCAGCGCAGGCCCCGGGTAATCATCCCCTCCAGCGTTTCCCAAAGCATGTGCCACACTTAGGGGCTCTACAATATTCTAATAGACGCTCAGCTCCAAAAAGGTGGCGTGGTGACAAAAGTTTGAGTAAAGCTGAGTGGAGGAAAGTCAGCGAGCATTTTTTTTTTTTTGGCGGTACGCGGGTCTCTCACTGTTGCAGCCTCTCCTGTTGCGGAGCACAGGCTCCGGACGCACAGGCTCAGCGGCCATGGCTCACGGGCCCAGCCGCTCCGCGGCATGTGGGATCTTCCCGGACCGGGGCACGAACCCGTGTCCCCTGCATCGGCAAATACCCTCCATACTAGCCGGCCTTACCCCTTCAGACCCCCAAAGCTGTCCCACGCACTCTCGGTGCCTTGGTTACTGCCTGTTGTGTGGGGATAAACTTCTATTTGCTCTCTGGGTGCCCTGCACCATGGTTTCAAAACAATGCAAACTTGTTTGGGGAAACAGAGTGAGCCGATGTGGAATACGCTCTGAGCTTCAACAGCTGAGACTCCACAATAATTATCTTTGGGGGATGCCAGCCTTGGGAAGTAAGGAGCAGATGCGTTTGCTTCTCTGAGCCTACATGGCAGAGAACTTTCCCCCGCACCCTGACGAGTGAACCAGAATGCTCTGGCACAGGCAGCCTCGTGCTGACTACCAGGCTCCCCTCAGCACCCACTGTGTGCCAGGTTCTGCCATGAACCAGAAATGGCCCTTGCCCTCAAAGAGCCCGCCACCTCTGGTAGAGCCAAACGAGTGAACAACTGACAGGGATGCAATGTGGTGTCACGGTCAAGAGCAGGTGCTTTGCAAACCAGGCCGACTTGCGTCGGGAGCCCACCTTTGCCACCCCCTTGTTGCATGGCCTCGAGCAAATTAATTTACATACTCTTTTTGGCCTTGGTTTCTCTGTCTACAAATGTCAGTACTGAGCCCTGTGGGGTTGTTATGAGGAGCTAGTGAGTCAGGGCATGGAAAGCCTGCAGCACTGCGCCTGCCACGTAGTCCAGTAAGTGAAATATTTCCTGAGAGGGACTGATGGAGTAGACGAAACCCCATTCTTCCTGCCTGGGGGATGAGGAAATGCTTTCTGCCCTCGTCCCAGCCCCGAAAGTGAGAGGTGCTGGGAGACCCCAACAGGCCAGAGGATCCGGTCACTGCCACCAGCCCCAGGACAGGAAGGCATGCAGGTGAACCCCAGTGAGCATCCCTGCAGTGGCTGGAGAGGAGAGGACCTCAGTGACTTGGGGCTGCCTGAAAAGCCATTCACGGAAGCTTCCCCTGTCTCTGCCTATGTGATTTCTACCAGGAGGGGAGAGCAACTTGGCCCAGCTGACTGGTCTTTCCCAAGCGCTAAATTGGCCTACTTGATTAGAAAAACACAGCCCTGGGCGGACCGCCTGGCCAGCCATCTGTGTTAATGCAAGGCCCAGCTGAGGAATACAGCCGGCCAGGCCCACGCCCAGTGCCACGAAGCCTTTTGCCTTGTCCAGGACATGGTCCAGAGATATAAAAGAGCTGATTTAATAGCAGAGCTACTTAGAGTCGACATTTACAAGTACCAGCAATGCCTTATATGCAATGAAAGGAACATGAGTGGGGCAGCTTCTCTCCCCACCACCCCTGAGTCCCAGGGTAAAGTTTCCCAGAGGAGCTGTCAATTGGGAATGGCCTTGAACAGACACAGCTGGACGCGCAGGCACGTAGACCACAGAAGTCCCCGTCGTCACCATGGTTAGCGTCCTCTTCCCATCAAGCCTCGTACTCACTTCTTTCTGGGAAAAATCTGCTCTCCTCTTGTGGCTGGGAATCTATTGTCTGCATCCGAAGTAGCCTCTCTTTCAATCCAATTCATCCATTTCTTATTATACCCCGTCTTTAACACCCATTATCTGAGCACCTGCCGTGGCAGATGCAGACCTGAGACAGACGTCATCCTCTTCCCTCAGACAGTTAACTTCAGCGGAATCACCACCTAGCAAAGCAGCGCAGGCCCCGGGTAATCATCCCCTCCAGCGTTTCCCAAAGCATGTGCCACACTTAGGGGCTCTACAATATTCTAATAGACGCTCAGCTCCAAAAAGGTGGCGTGGTGACAAAAGTTTGAGTAAAGCTGAGTGGAGGAAAGTCAGCGAGCATTTTTTTTTTTTTGGCGGTACGCGGGTCTCTCACTGTTG
>NW_020172767.1:838607-910850 GCF_003031525.2 Neophocaena asiaeorientalis asiaeorientalis
GACTCTCAACCACGGCGCCACCAGGGAAGCCCCGAGAGCCTTCTTGATTGCCCAACTTCCCAGGGCCTGTGATAGGCCAAGGTACACTGTGACTCTCTCGCTTTAAGGCACCTGGTTTGAAACAATTTGTATGGCAGCCCTAGGAAATGAATACAGGGAGTGAGTCCCCAGGAGGAGTCTCGATGCACCATTGCTCCTCAAATTGATTTGAGGGTCAAGGTCAGTATGGGGGTGGGTAGCAACACCACCGACCCCTCGGAAGTGTCCACCAGAGTGGTAGAAGGTGAACTCGGCTCTTTCCAGGCCCAAGTGGAGAAAGCGCTGCAGGAGATTCGCAGCCAGCCAACACCCGCTGGGACACACAGAACTATTCCCAGCGCCTTATTTGTTCGATGAAGAGACTAAGGCCCAGAGAAGAAAAGGGGCTTGCCTGAGCCCAGCCGGGGGTCTGAACTAGTTCAGCTTGTAGCACCTTCAAGAGGTCTGGCTGTCTCTACCCTCCACCCCCCCACCCCCGTTTTTCAGAGGGCGGAGCCATTAGAGGGTTTTAAGCGTGGGGTTGGTATGGTTGAATAAGCATTTTAGGCAAATTGCTCTGACTGATGCGTAGAGGAGGATATGCACAGGGTGCCAGTGAGAGGACGATTATAGTAATACAGGTGAGACGTGCTGAAGACCTAAAGTAGAGCAGTGGTGGGAGTGCTTTCCAGGAGGAGATACATTCTAGAAACAATTAGGAAGTAAATCGGCAGGACTTGGTGGCTGACTAGCTGGGGGAGAGGGATGAGTTAAGGGTGATGCTGAGAAGTCTTGCCTGGGTGACCAGGTAGATGTTGGTGCCGCGTGCTGGAGGAAGAGCTGACTGCCTGGCATTAGAGGGTGTTAGAGGTTTCATCCCAGTGGCTGTGGAATGCTCAGCGTGGACATCCAACAAGCATTTGGCTTTGCGGGGAGAGGTTCAGGCTAGAGACCTCCATCAGGGAGATAACTGCAGAGAGATGGAAGTTAAAGCACAAGAATGGAAGAAATGGCCCAGGGAGAACCTGTAGAGGGAGGAAAGGCCATGGGCCGGGGCCTCAAGGAGCCTCCAAAGAGCTCACCGTCTCGACCTTACCCCCCTCTGACGCTCCTCTCACATTGAACCTCCTCCAGGCAAGGAATGCTCCCAGAACAGAAAGACAAGGTGCTGAGGGGATTTAAAGGATAGACAATTCACCAAAAACGTGATGAAAAGAGTAAAGAAAAAAAGCCACAGATTCTACTTCCACCAATGGACAAGTAAATTCTTGTCGAACCAGTCCTACTGCAGATAAAACCAAAAACATGGAGAATAAACAAAAAAAATAAAAACACATTACCTGAAGATGGTAGGGAGAGATTGAAAGCAGGCAGATACTAGAGGGGAGCAAACACTTGGAGGAAGAAGAAGATGACACTAGGTCACTTCTCCATTTTTTATGATGCTTAGCTTTAAGGACAGGACCTACTCGGCACCAGGCAGGGCAACTAAAACTCTGCTGGAGAACTTGCAGCCTTTTGAGATTGAAGAACTTCAGCATGGAGTTCAGAGCAACCACAGCAGCTGAACAATAGGGAGAAAGTCCCCCCAAATGAGAGCCAGAAAGAAAGAGCTTCAAATCCTATGTGTAAACTACACCCAGCTCTCTGCTGACCTCAAATCATGCATGTACGGGATAGACTTCAAGAAGTCTAGCGTGTGTTTTTTCTGACACCAAATATGGTGTCTTTCCTAAACAATGAATTCAATTCTCTAACACCACTTGGCACAAAAACAGAAATATAGATCAATGGAACAGGATAGAAAGCCCAGAGAGAAACGCCGGCACCTATGGTCACCTTATCTTTGACAAAGGAGGCAAGAATATACAATGGAGAAAAGACAGCCTCTTCAATAAGTGGTGCTGGGAAAACTGGACAGCTACAGGTAAAGAATGAAAGTAGAACACTCCCTAACACCATACACAAAAATAAACGCAAAATGGATTAAAGACCTAAATGTAAGGCCAGACACTATCAAACTCTTAGAGGAAAACATAGGCAGAATGCTCTATGACATAAATCACAGCAAGATCCTTTTTGACCCATCTCCTAGAGAAATGGAAATAAAAATAAACTAATGGGACCTAATGAAACTTCAAAGCTTTTGCACAGCAAAGGAAACCATAAACAAAACAAAAGACAACCTACAGAATGGGAGAAACTATTTGCAAATGATGTGACCAACAAGGGATTAATCTCCAAAACTTACAAACAGCTCATGTGGCTCAATATCAAAAAAAGCAAACAACCCAGTCACAAAATGGGCAGAAGACCTAAAGAGACATTTCTCCAAAAAAGACATACAGATGGCCAACATGCACATGGAAAAATGCTCAACATCACTAATCATTAGAGAAATGCACATCAAAACTACAGTGAGGTATCACCTCACACCTGTCAGAATGGCCATCATCAAAAATCTACAAACAGTGCTGGAGAGGGTGTGGAGAAAAGGGAGCCCTCCTGCACTGTTGGTGGGAATGTAAATTGGTGCAGCCACTGTGGAGAACAGTGTGGAGGTTCCTTAAAAAACTAAAGACAGAATTACTGTGTGATCCAGGAATCCCACTCCTGGGTATATATCTGGAGAAAACCATAATTTGAAAAGATACATGCACCCCCATGTTCATTGCAGCACTATTTACAATAGCCAAGACATGGAAGCCACCTAAATGTCCATCGACAGATGAATGGATAAAGAAGATGTGGTACATATACAATGGAATATTACTCAGCCGTAATGAAAAAGGAAATCTTGCCATTTGTGACAACATGGATGGACCCAGAGGGCATTATGCTGAGTGACGTAAGTCAGACAGAGAAAGACAAATACCACATGATCTCACTTACATGTGGAATCTAAAAGTCAAAACAACCAGAGAAACAGAATAAAATGAAACCAGACTCACAGATACAGAGGACAAACAGGCGGTCGCCAGAGGGGAGGGGGCATGGATGGGTGGGTGAAATAGGTGAAGGGGATTATGAGGTACAAACCACCAGTTACAAAATAAGGGAATCACAGGGATGTAATGTACAGAACAGGGAATATGGTCAAGATTATTGTACATCAACTATATCTCAATCAAAATAACTTTTTTTCCAACTGCTCTCCTAGGTTGGTGCCCAGGAATTGGCCACATTTCAGCACTGGCACTGGAGACCCTCATTCTTCTGCTGTAATTGATGCTCGGGTTACGGCCAGGCAACAGTGAAATGCAATGAAAAAAAAAAAAAAAGCAGCAAATGACAGAACTGGGACTCAAGCCCAAGATTCTAACACCCTCTGCAGCACCACTGCCCTCGGAGGAGATCCTCTGATTTAGCTCCCAGTGGCTGCTAAAATGGAATGCCGTCTACTTAGAGAAGCCGTTGGGATGATCAAACCTAAAGTCACTCACTCTGCTTTCTTAACAATGAAAATTATATCATCAACAAAAAACTGTTACCAGCTCATCCCACCCCCAGGTAATGATGCACTGCCATGTACACAGAGTGAAAATTGTAGGCAATGAGAGATTGGTAAGCTAGAAGTCCTCAGATGGCTTTATTGATGGGTGACTCTAGAAGGGCTTGATAGACACATATACAAGTGATTTGATATACACAAAGCTCATGGCCATATTATGAAGGAGTCTCTATCACCCCACCAGGTGGCAGGTGAGCTCCCCAAATTGTCCAGTTCTGTTCTCTGACCGGGGTTGGGAGCATCTTCCTTGAAGACACTTCCTTGTGCTTGTGATACTCATTAACGCCTGACTGTAACAAGAGCTGGCACAGCTGCACTAGTGCCATCTCTGAGTTTGGGACCTGTTGCTGTAATCAGACTGGCCCAACGTATCAACTCCGGCCTAGTCCAGGACTACACAGGGTCACGTGCATCTCATATGTATGAGTCACTCCTCAAACACAGCCCCAAGAGGCAGGCCTTGTTATTCTCACTCATAAAATGAAGAAATGGAGGCTTGGGGAGGTGAAGGGAGTGGCCCAAGTTCACAGAGCTGGAGTGTAGAGCCAGTGCACCTTCTCCCACACAAGGCAGCCTCCATGAATACGCTCTGGGGAAGGCAAACATGATGAGCTTGGTTGGCCTCACAGCTTGTGACCGAAAGGGCCCAAATTCTACCCACTCACTCATTGATACCTCCTTTAGAGAAAGCACTGGAAGTACAGTGTTCTCCTGCCCTATCCAGGGCTGCCGGCAGGAAGCTTGGAAAGGATGCTTGTCTGGAACCTTCCCCAGGCCCTGCACATGTCTAGCAGTCTGATCAGTTATTTGTGGAGGCCGTGTTAGTCTGAACGGAAACAGCGGCAAGTCAGAAGCCCATGTTGCATTCGTTAACGGGATCTCGACTCGGCAGTGCTGGCCTCGCAGTGCCCACCCAGGCAGCACGATGAAGGCTCTTCTAAAGCGGGAAGGCCACCTCTTGGGACAGTGGCCCGGGAGCTGGTGGCCAGACATGCCGGGTGTGCACTCCCCACAAGCTGAAGCCACAGGACCCCCAAACTCATCACAGCTTTTGAGACTGGCTAAAGAAGAAAGTCCAATGGCGGACTCCTAGCTAAGTAATGGCAGGGGGGTGAGTGGGCAAAGTTTCTCCCCTTTACCTCCTTCCTCTGCCTTCCTGCTTGCTACCTCTGCCTGTTGCTCTCTCAGCCAATGGAAACTTCCCCTGAGGGAGCAGGCAGCAACAGGACTAGGGACTGGCTCGGGATTCAGACTGAGGCCAAGTTCAAGTTCAGTAGGTTGAGAGCAGTCCCCTGATTTCCCTTTTACCCAGGATCCCTCCATCCCTCCCAAACTCAGAGAGGCACACCTGACTCATACAGTCATTGAATCAACAGCAACTATGGAGTAGCCAGCCTGCAGGGCACCAGGGACAAATTGGCGAGCAAGGCAGCCACAGGCCCTGTGCTCTGAGAACAGACATTCTAGGTGGGGAAGAGAAAAATAGTCCATGAGTACATAATGATTTCATAATAAATGTTATGAACGATAGTTTCATAATAAGTGTTATGAAGATCAGATCCACGGTAATGTGCTGGTGACCGTGGGGGGTTTGGGGACTGGCAATCCTAGTCAGGAGGTTCAGGGGAGAAGACACATCCCCAGCACACGGGTAATCTACGAACATGCCAGAACAAGTCACGCCCTCTCCCTCTTACACACACACACACACACACACACACACACACACACGATCATGGGATGTCAGGGATGGAAAGGCCCTCGGAGGTCATACAGTCCAGTGGTTTCCAATCTTTTAAAGAAGAGTCTTATTTGGAGAATCCCCATTCTTGGCCTCATCCTTGTTCCCCCAAGCTACCACCCTGGGAATGCCAGAGAACACGGTTTGGGTGCCACTGCTCCCATCCAAGCCCCTGGGTTTACACAGGCACACTCCAAGGCCCAGGATAGAGAAAGGCCTTGCCCAAGCTCAGGCCATGAGCTGGGAACAGAGCTAGGGCTGAGGGCTGAGCCCTTACTCCTCCCCTCCATGCTCCACAAAGGCTTCTCCCAGCCCTCAGCTGTGGCTGCCTGACAAGCGCTGTGGCTGGGGTTAGGGCCATCAGTGATGTCCCTAAGAAATGAGGGAGCCCATGGGCCTCGGGTACCACGGAGGACAGAAAGGAAGGAGCCAGATGGGAATTGGTGCCCCCATCCCGAGCCAGCCACCTTGGCTGTGGGCAGAGCACTGCAGCTAATAAGCATCCCACTCTGCCAAGGAGAGAAGGTAGGGAGCAGGGTGACGTGTGTGTGCGTGCGTGCGCACATGTACGCGTGCAGTGGAAGTCCATCCTACCCAGAAGTCTGGCACCAGCTTCAAGCTGGGCATAGACAAGGGCTTTCAGAGGCCAGGGCTGGCAAAAAGTGTCTCTTGGGGAACTGCTCACGACCCACATATATTTGTGACAATTAATGGTTCTGGCAAATTTTTCATTCAAACGAGAGATTTTTGATTTCAGAACCAGCCAAAACTAACGCAGAGTCAAGTGGCATGAGGAAAAGTGTGTGGGTTGGCAGCCGGTCCACCCTGGGTGAGAATCCAAGTTCTGCCGGTTAGTGCCTTTGCGATCTTAGACAAGTAACTGTAAACCTCACTGGGCCTCTGTTGTCTTGTCTGTAAAATGGAGCTGTAAGAGCTACCATTTGTGGAGCGTCTGCTTTGGCCAGGCTCTGGGCATGTGAAGAAATTCTCATTCCAGCCCCACAAGAGCTTTGCAAGTTACACTGCTTTAACACTGCTTCTCACGCCAGCCTCACGGCCCGACGGAGGGACAGGCTGTCTCCCCACTCAGATCAGGAACGGCCAGCTCCTGGGCACGTTACAGAGATGATCAAGGTGCTCAGTGCTTGTTTCACAGGCCAGTTGTCCCAGCCCAACTGGGAGCCCCCAAGACAGGGGCAGGGTGGGCCTCCCCACTGGAGCCTCAGCACCCAGCCCGGGGCCAGCACACGGACCGCCGAACTGACAATGACGTACTCTCGCTCCGTCACATATAACTTCCTTGGTGGCTCAGGAAAGTTAGGATGGTCCCAGGTCCCCGGCAGAAGCAAGGACAGAGATCCTAGAATTTCAGACGTCACAACTAGGGAGGGGCCCCAGGAGATGGCCTAGTTATTGGACGGATAGAGGCCCGCAGCCAGTGCCAGGAAGGGATGACCCCAAGTCAGCAACAAGCTGGCGACAGAGCCTGACCCAGACCTCACAGCTCTTGAGCCTGGGGGGCCCTGCAGCCCGTCCAGTCCTCTGACCTCCTCCGAGGCAGCCAAGCTGGCTCCAGTACCTCCAGAGTCCACAAGGGCCCTGGCGGGCTGTACTGCAGCATCCCTCCGGCAGTCATGTGCTGGGCGTGGGGCTGGAAGAGCAGCAGAGCTGCTTCCCAGTGAGGCCCCAGGGTCCGCCCTGGCTTCAAGCCCTCCCCCTGACCTTGCAAGCACCTCAGGAAATCCCATTCTGGCCACTATCTGCTTCCTCCCAGCATCCGGGCCCCTCTGCTCTGACAGGCTTGACGCCAGCCCATCCCCCAGCCGCTCTACCCTCAGGCCAAAGCTCAGGCTCAGGGTCCCCAGGATGCTGGTCAGCAACCAGAGTTGCTTCCCAGATTCCTTCCCAGAGTTCTGAGGAGACAGCCGGGGGTCACTACCGGCCTGTTGTAGCCAATTCCTCACCTGAAGGGCCCGTGCCTATGGCTTGTCAGCTTCTGACGCAAAGCCTGGGGGAACCAAGGGTTCTAGAGACTGGGGGGCAGGCTGACCGTGCCCACACCCCCTTCCCAGCTGTGTGGCTTAGGGTAGGTGGTGGAAGGTCTGCTTCCCAGGCAGCTGGGAGGGTTCAATGAGACAATGGATTTGCAAGGCCCTGGCAATACGACTGGTACCCACGAGCGGCTCTGTGAGGCCGGCTTTCCTTCCATGGGGAGGGCTTCTTAACCAGGGGCCCCAGATGGATTTCCAGGAGTGCCAGGGACCCCCATAGAAGACCCACATGTGTGTGCACGAGTCTTTTTCTGGGGAGAAGCTCCCATGGCTTTCATCGGAGCCTCAAAGCGGTTCCGTGACACACCAAAGGTTAAGAACCTCTCATCTAGAGTGTCCCCTCTCGGGTGCGGAGTGCGTGGAGCTCAGTCGAGAATCAGCTACCCCCCATCATGTGGGGCCTGCACTGAGTCAGCCCAGCAGGTCATGGGGCTCTGAGATGTAAGAACTGCAGCATCCATGGGGCCCTTGAGCTGAGCCCAGACATCCCGGCACGGGAGCGGCCCACGCTGCCGTCCGGAACCCCGCAAGGTGCACTGACTGCGGAGGTAAGACGTGAGAAGAGTCGGGGCGGAGGAGGGGTGGCGAGGGCAGGAGCCAGGCTTGAAAGAGAAACCGGTTCAGGTCAGAACAGCAAGGACGAAGGCCCGGAGGACACAGGACAGCAGCACAGGGGATTTTGAGAGGTGGTGTAACACAGCAGTGCAAACCGTGGGCCTTGCTCACTGCTCACTCACCGTGGGCCTGGTAACTTACCGCCCTGCTCCACGCCTGTTTCCTTCCTCGTAAAATGGAGACAGTCAGAGTAGCTGCGTGCAGGGCTGTTGTGCGGACTGAGCTCAGACAGGGAAAGCCCTCAGAACTGGCCGTTATTCCTGTCAGTCTAGTGGGGCCAGAGGGCAGGGCTCGTGGATAAGTCCGGTGAGACTTCTGTAAGCCGGGCTCACACAGGCCGGCCTGAGGAGCCTGGGCTTGAATACGTGCACTCAGGGGCGCCACTGGCTGTTTCTGAACGGACCACTGCCACGTGCTGACGGATGCCGTATGAAGGCCCTGTGAACACGGTGGGCGGAGCAGCAGGTCATTCTTCAGCCAGTCATTCACTCACTAAACTCTTATTCATGCCAGGCCCATAAGGGACCTAAAAGAAGAGTTCCTGGGAACTAGATGCTTCAAATACCACACGTGGGGCTCTTCTGTGCGGTGGAGCTGTGTGCACTCCGCCCCTCCCCCCGGTAGTGCAGCGCCCCTCTGTGAGTGGAGGCCGGGGCCCCGGGTGGGCACAAGGGATGGGAGCCCCACATGACTCTATCCACACTCAACGAAACTCATCCTGCTAACTGCTGACGCCATGGCTTTGCAGCAGAAGTCTGTGGTAGCAGAATGATGACTGCCCCCCAAAGTTGTCCATGCCCCAATCCCTGGAACCTGTGAATACGTTACCTTAAATGGAAAAATGTACTTTGCAGATGTCATGAAATTAAAGATCTTTGGGGCTTCCCTGGTGGCGCAGTGGTTGAGAATCCGCCTGCCAATGCAGGGGACACGGGTTCAAGCCCTGGTCCAGGAAGATCCCACATGCCGTGGAACAACTAAACCCGTGCGCCAGAACTACTGAGCCCACGTGCCACAACTACTGAAGCCCGTGCACCTAGAGCCCGTGCTTTGCAACAAGAGAAGCCACCACAGTGAGAAGCTCACGCACCGCAACGAAGAGCAGCCCCCGCTCACCGCAACTAGAGAAAGCTGCACACAGCAACGAAGACCCAATGCAGCCAAAAAAAAAAAAAGATCTTTGGATGGGGAGATGTTTCTGGATTATCTGGGTGTGTTCAATGGAATCACAAGGTTCCTAGTAAGTGAAAGAGGGAGTAAGAAAAATGGGTCAGATTAAGATGTCATAATGGAAGCAGAGTCAGGGAGTGAGGGCTGGGAGAGATTGAAATTTGAAGATGCTCTGTCACTGGCCTTGAAGACAGAGGAAGGGGCCGTAAGCCAAGGGATGGGAGAGGCCTCTAGAAACTGGAAAAGGCCAGGAGGCCAGCTCTCCCCTAGAACCTTCTGGAGGAAAGCAGCCCTGCCCACACTGTGATTTTAACCAAGTGAGACCCATTTTGGACTTCTGGCCTCGGAAATGGTTAGATAATAAACGTGTATTGTTTTAAGCCACAAAGTGTGTGGTACTTAGTTGCAGTAGCAATAGGAAAGTGATACAGAGTCTGAAGGAAAAAAGGGAAAGTAAAGCCATGGATGAAACCTATTTTAGAAAGAGCACCAAACCAGGTGAAAGAGAACCTCGGGGAAATGAAAGTTTATTTAGCAAGTGCTCCAGGGGAACCCGGATGCGAATACAAGGGGAAATCCACTCAGATCTTTACCTCTCCTTGAACAATCCAATTTATTCCAAACAGGTTACAGAATTAGCTGTGTGGAGAGAAACAAGAAGTGAACAGAAGGGAGAACAGGCTGGTGAAGGGTCCTGGAATCATGACGGAAGAGGAATGGACGATCGATCAACCTGGAGAAAAGAAGATGAGAGTCCACAGCTTAGGCCAGAGCTGTCACGGGCAAGTGCACGCAGAGGACAGGACTGGGGCTGGTGGGTAGACATTTCAGAGAGAAGTGCAGCTCAAAGGGAAACTTCCACACAACTGGCACTGCCTGAGCCTGGAGCAGGCTGCCACTGGAAGCCGGGGGAGCATGTCCTTAGAGGTATTCCGATAGAAACCCAACCTGGAGAGGGGAGTCCTGCACCGCACCGGGCAGAGGACTTGGGAACTGATGGGCCCCTCCGTGATCCTGGCGGTGTCAGGTGCCTTCTGCAGCTTTCTGAAGGTCAGGGCAGTCAGTGCTCTTCTGTCTGGATTTGACAGAAAGACAGAAAGTAGCGTCCGTCCAGGGACCTCTCAGCTCCCCGACACCTGCAGCATCAGAGAGGACACACAGAACGCACGAAGCCTGAAGTGTGTCCATGGCTCTCACTCCCAACCCATTCCTCAGCGCTCAGGGGAATTAAAAGCAAAGGTTAACCATGTGCCTTAAAGGCTGTGGCACCATGACAAATGCATTCTGGGAGGGCAGGTGAACGCCAAGGCCAGAGGAGCTTCCCTGTGGTGAGGATGGAGGACCAGGGAACTTCAAGGCTGCTGCGTCAGTGGGACAAGCCAGATGCCAGCCCTGGGTCGGCTTCCCCTTCATTTCAACATATTTGGGTCACCAGCCAGGGTCACCTCCTTTTCCCCAAGTTAAGTTCACAGCTGAGAGGGTCAGCCTGAAGCCAGGGCCTTCCTTGTGCTCCCACGCCTCTGTGTAGTTGCCTTACTGAGAACCACAGGCGCTTGATTTAGACGCCTGTGCAGATGAGGAAACTGAGGCAGGGAGGCTGGAGAACGTACCAGAGTCAAGAGGAGGCGACTAGGCTGCCCAGACCTGACTTGCCTCGGTTCCTTGAGCAGCCCACGAAATCACGCCTCCTGAGAGAGGAGGGGCCTGGGAGGGGCCAGCCCTTGCCCTCTGGGCTCACAGGCTAAGTCTCTCTCACCGGGCTGACAGCATGGCCTCCCTCCTGCTTGGCCTTTCCCTCCCCCACTTTCAACCTGCCCTGACTGATCTCCTTAGAAGAACCCCACCTTGAATACCAGACAAAGCCTGGCGTGCTTCTGGAAGATGCACGTGTAACCTGCTGGAGATTTGGAAGTCACAAAACCCCGCGTCTCCTCGCCCGAGGGCTGCATGCCTCCCCTCCCCTCTCTAGACCCCCCTCCTGATTTCTTCTCACCTAGAAAATGCTTCCAAACCCCCTTCCCTAGGAAGGCCAGCATGGCCGAAAAACGTGATAAGCCAGCTGCTTGGCTGGTTTAAGTCAATCTGACGTCGAAGGTCTGCGAGGTATAATTTTCCCTTTCTTTTTTCCCCTTCTTCGAGCAAACACAATTTCCAGTCCCAGCTATGACATCTTGCTGGCTGACGGTCCACGTAGTTCACTGACAGCCTGCAGAGAGCCCCTTCTGAGGAAAACCTGCCCTCCACAGCGGGCTGCATGCAGCCCTGGCTTCACTTCTGCTCTTCTCAGTGGCCTGGACGGGGCAGGGGCAAGTGAGGAAGCGTTGGGGACCTGGCTTCCATGGCCTCTGTCACTTCACTGGACCCTGAGCAAGGCCCCTCACCTCTCAGAGCCCGTTTCCAGGCTGAGAGGAGGGCAGTCATCCACACGAAGCTGTTGTCAACACACTTCGACGACACCTCCACCGTCTTCCACTGTCCGCTCCACAGGACTCACACGTAGGGCGCCTCGCGTGGGCCACGGTCTGTGGTAAGTGCACAGAGCTCAGCCTCCTGTGGGACGGGATGCTACTGCCTGCACTTACAGAAGAGGCAACTGAACTCAGAGACATGGAGTAACCTGCCCGAGATCTCAGAGCTATGGAATGGGGGGAGCCCAGGGCTCCCCACTACCACCTCTCGAACAGCAGGCTTGCCTTGATCCTGCTTTACCAAAGACCATGGTCACACAGAAACCCAGGGATGAGTCCCCGTACGTGGCCCCCACTGGCCCAGCCCCAGTGGAGCTTCCGAGACGGGGTCCTCGCTCCTGCCTGGCCTCCCTGAGAGAGGCCTTTTCATGAGGCAAGCCACTCCCCCACGCTCACCACCTCTTCCTGCTCTGAGGCCTCACTGAGGGCCTCCCACGTCCAGCCTGCCACACCCACAGCTGCCAGGCCCGGAGCCCAGGTCCGCCCCGGGCCCTGCGCACGCTGCCCGCAGTAGAGCTGTCTAAGCACACACATCCATGAAGCCAGCTAGGTAGCCCCAGGTGGGTTCATGCCACTGAGTGGACTTTGCTTTTCAAATGTGGTCAAGGGTGCATTAACCACACGATGCCAGTGCAAGGAAGAAAGAAGGGGAGAAGGTTAGCAGTTAATTTTATGATGCGTGTATGAGGTTTGAAATGATAGAAAATGCATTTCATAGCATGTGTAGTATCACAGCTCCGTTAAGCAGCGAAGGAGGAGAGAAAAAGAGAATGACATGAATTTGTCTACAATTTCTTCTCTGCTAAAATCTGAAATGCTAATGTAATTTAATATAAAAATGAATCCATTCTAATTCACTCTTAGTATGTAGTTTAGCACAGAAGACTTTCTACTGTTACCATATCCATTTTCATTCATTTATTCATTCATTCTTTCTTTCATTCATTCAATAAACATGCGCTGAACTCCTATTCTGTGCCAGGCCCTGGCTGGGCCCCCGAAGGAGCCGGAAGAAAACAGACACACATCAGGCTCAGGACCTGACCTTGAGCCTTGTGGCCTAGCAGAGGAGACAAGGCAGGGACCTAAATAATTAAGTGGAATGTGGTCACAGTGCCCCGGGAACAGCAGGGCACTAGGCCGGAGGATCTGGAGAGGGACAGAGAACTTACAGTTAGAAAAATAATTTAGGAGGCTTGCCGCACTCCTGGATCCTATGATGACCAGGAAGTGGATCTAAGCCTGCCTGGCAACACAGGTCGGAAAGAGCCTGCTTCTCAGTCTCAGCTTGGCAGACAGCACGGCGTGCAGCCTGGGGCGAGTCCCTGCTTCCCTCTGGGCCGGTTTTCTCAAGTGTGACCTAAGAGCTTTGGACCTCACAAGAACCTATACGCGCGTCCAGGGAGAGGAGCCCGAGCTGAGACCCAGACGTCTGGGCTTCAATCCCTGGCCCTTCCGCCATCTTTTTGTTATTTCCAACCACCCAGCAGCTCCCACCTGCTCAGTCTTTGAGTGGGAACCATGGAGCCTGGGAAGGATGGCTGAACTTAGTAGGTGGCCATTCTACTTTCTGTTGTCCTCAGATCTTGAGAATATTAATGGAAGACCCGTGTTCCCAAAATGTCTCCAGGCAAGAGCGATACCAGTACCAGTAATGTCAAAATGTCCAGCAAACACACTTCTCTTCTGTCCTCTCTCCCTTCCCATCCCCTTTACAAGGTACAAAACAAAATACGCCAGAAGGGATGAAATACAGCTCAAGCGAGCTGAAAGGTAAATTAAGCGGAATGCAGGAGCCCTCTTGAGGGCCATTATGACTGGCCACTCTTGGGGTTTCCTGGATACCACCGGGAACCAAGGCCCCTCTTGAGCAGCTCTGCGCACTGGGCTGGAAGCCTCTGAGTGGAGAGGGCTGTGGACCCGGAAAGAGCCGAGTTCACCTTCTACCACTCTGGTGGACACTTCCGAGGGGTCGGTGGTGTTGCTACCCACCCCCATACTGACCTTGACCCTCAAATCAATTTGAGGAGCAATGGTGCATCGAGACTCCTCCTGGGGACTCACTCCCTGTATTCATTTCCTAGGGCTGCCATACAAATTGTTTCAAACCAGGTGCCTTAAAGCGAGAGAAATGTATTCTCTCATGTTATGGAGGCAAAAGTCCCAAACCGAGGTGTCAGCGGGACCACACTCTGGGGTAGAATCTGCCCCATGGCACTCTCCTAGCTTTGGGCAGCTGTCAGCAGTCCTTGGCTCTCCTTGGCTGTAGTCGCATTGCTCCAATTTCTGCCTCCGTTTTCACATTGCCTTCTTCTCCGTGTGTCTCTCCTCTGCTGTCTCATAAAGACCCTTGTCATTGGACGTAGGTCCCATCCTAAATCCAGGATGGTCTCATGTTGAGATCCTTAAACTAATTACATCTGCAAAGACACTTTTTGCAAATGAGATCACAGTCACAGGTTCTGGGCAGACGTATCTTTTTGTGGGGGGACAGCACTCAATGTACTATACCTCCCTCAGAGCTCTTGTATTTTTGAGAGCCAAGTGGCAGCACTCAGACAAAGAGAGATTCTGCCCTGGGCAACTGGTGCTCTCATCAGTTCTGTTGGATAAGAGCATTCTGGAAGACTCAGCTCACAAGACCCCTTCCAATAGAGTAAAGCATGGACTCTAGCGTCAGTCTCCCTGAGTTTGCATCCTGGCTCTACCACTTCCTAGCTGCTGTGTGACCCTAGGCAAATCACTTTACCTCTCTGTTCCTTAGTTTCCTCATCTGTAAAATAGGGATAATTGACAGCGCCTACCTCGTGGGAAGAGTAAGGTTCTATAAGTGTTTCCTCTTATTTCCAGTATCCTGCTGTGAGCACTACCGAGGCAAGCTCCTATCTTCACACCCATGTTCCCAGAAGCAGAATCATAACCGGAACATAGAACTGGAAGCAGTCCTACAGACCTACAGACTATGGATTCTCCAGTAGCCTCAGTCAATTGAAAAAGGGAGGCTCACAGGATGCAACTGACTAGACATTTACATGGATGCTCTTTTATACTGGAAATCATGATAATGAGACTTTTTTTTTTTTTTTAAAGCAGAGGAGCCAGAATTTATGCCATCAAGGAAATGTCTCCCTTCAAAGTTGTCCTTTGAGAGGCTCTACACGTTTTCTCATAGCTGCTGTTGTTCAAACCCTGTGGGGCTGTAGAGGTGGCCCTTGGAGACTGAATTATACCACCCTTTGTAGCCCAATCCAGCCTTTCCTGGTTTAACCATCCACCTTTCTCCATATTCTCTCAGAAAGCCTTTTGGGTTACTGATAATCAAACCTACCCTCCAGTGATACAGAGGTGTTCTAGGACTGGCTGGTCAGCTCTAAAGGCAGACTCTCAAGACAAGTCCCACAGATGCTATGAGCACGGAGTACCCACTTACAGCTCCTCATGGGGGTTTTGATGATGGTGAGCCTGTGGCCAATTTCTAGTACTGCCACATCCCTTACCTCATTTTGTCCTGAACAAGCCTGTGGCTAGATGCTTTACCATCCCTTTACTAATGACGTAATGAAGGACTGGAGAGGGTGACCAGCTTTCCCAAGGTCACACAGCTAGTCCATGGCAAAGGGGAGAGTCGAACATAGACTTTCTGCCTCCAAATTTATCAATCTTTCCATCACCCCAGGATGAACACAAATGAGTCGCATTACTTTAGAGGAATTTCTTACATGTTTAAAATAATTTTCTAATTGTCTACTTTGTCCTTATTCCCAGTCTGAATTTGGGGAAAATGGGGATCGGTCTGCTCTGTGCTGCGGGCTGAGCCTGGCACTTCGCTTTGCAATCAACAACTGTGTGTGCACATGTCGAGATGCTGGCGCAGTCTGGTGCCACTGGCCTTTAAGACGTCCTAGTCTTTGCGGTCCCAGGTGCCCCTCTGTTCATGTGTAAACAGCAAAAAAAAAAAACCAAACAAAAAAACTTAGTATTAAAGAATTACTGTTACATTTTGGGAAAAAAAATCCATTTTGCAAAAAAAGAAAAAAACCATAGTGATGACAGAAGAGAGAACGTTGGCCTCAGAGGGATTTTGTGAATCCCGGTCTTTCCTAGGATTAGCGATTGGAAGTGTTCTCCACTGGGGGTATGCAGGGGTACCTTTGAGCTGTCCTACAAATAACAGCACTGGCCCGGGAATGAGGTGGCACTCAGAGTCCTTCCAGCCAAGTAAATGGGCCTGGATGGGTCGCTAGCAGAAGATGCTAAGAGTAGGTGGCTGTAGAGGTGGACATGTGATTCCTGAGGCTGCACCAAGGCTGCTCGTCACAATGGCTGTATGAAACTGGAACAAAATGAGAGAGGGAGGGAGGCAAGTGGGGGACAAGGGCATTTTCTTATTCTATGTAGAAAAATAGGACATTTTAGGATGGAAGGAGGCCAGAAAGCGCACTGAGAGCTGCCTCCTCTTTTCTGAGCCCTGAGCTCTGGTACAGGGTAATTTTCCTCCCGACACCTGTCGAAACATTTTTAAAAGCAAAACAGCCGTTCCCACTAGTGACTCCTATTATTGCCTTTGGTGAATTTCCTGCGCTGGAACCATCCTCTCTGGGAGGGGATGGTGGTGCCTTTCCTCCACGGGGCCCCAGCTGCAGGGCATTACTGTCCTCTCCTGAATTTCCAGGGGCTGAAGTTCTCACTCCCCGGCAAGCCATGCTTGCCATTCTTCATCCCATTTCGAAATAAAATCCGAGTCCCTGGATCATCAGAAGGGAAATCTTTGGTCCCAGGAGGATCTAGGGCCTTCACATATCCTTCTCTGCAGGAAAACTCCACCTCATCCCAGAGGGAGAAGGTGCCTAAGCCTCCCTGGGAGTTTCATTTTCCCATGAGGCTTTGCTGCTAACTTGGAGAAAACTCCTGGGCCCCAAATGAAGTTGGCCATTTCTGCTCTATTTCCCCTGAGGCTCTGGTCTCAGCTGTGAGAATCAAATCAAACCAGTCCTTGTGAGGAGTCTAGAATTTCCTACACTTTGCATTTGAGAAGACTGGACTCCCGTGTTGCCCTGTGCAGACTCTCATCGTCCTTGCCAACCCCGGTGGACAGAGGGAGGCCTCTGAGGAGAGAGCCAAGGTCTCAGTGTCACTAGTCTGCTCAGAATACAGGAGAGGGCCTCATGGGAGCGGCTGCCCAGTAAGTAAATATTGGTTGAACGAATGAGGAAAAATGTAGCCAAGTAACATTTAAAAGGGTGTCCAAGTGAAAATAAACAAAGAGCTAAGAGGGAATTGGGTCAGCCGATCTACCAGTCTCTGCCAGCACGTGGCCCTCACAGCCAGGCCCTGGGCCTCTCCGCACAGCCCCAGCCTTTCCCCATCCCAACCACACTGGCCCAGTCCACACAGATGAGCTTCTGCCTCAGGTTCCCTGCTGAGTATGTCAGCCCTCGCTGGACCTGGAGCCCTGCACTGAGCCCCAGTGTGCTGGGATCGGGTCCTGTCTCCCTGCCTGGCTTCTGCTGGTCCCTCCACAGAGGTGAAGACAGCCCCTCTCCCCACCAGCTGCCGGCCGACTTTTGCTGCACAAGTTTCCGTGTCTGGCAATATACCTCCAAGCCCAGACTTCGAGGGTCGCCAGGCTCCCACTGCCACGCTGACCCGCAAGATGAGCCCCGCCTCAGAGGCCAGTACCTGCGGAAGCCATACCCACGTTGCCTCACCACTCTGACTGCCAGGCCTTCTCAGTCCCAGCTGTCTCCTTGTCTCCAGCAGGCTACCCTGCTAAGGACACGGCCTAGCCCGCCACTGAGCCCCACCCAGGATTCTGCCCAGGGACACACAGAGGACATAGCACTAAGTGTTAAATGGGAGCTGTGCCGAGTTCATCCCTGTGTCAGATGCAACAGGGCACCTGTCACCAAACCTTCCTCATTGGCCCCCATCACCACCCAATCACATTGGTCACAGGCAGCTCTTCCTGGAAGAGACACAGTTTTCCTTACACACCAATGACATCCCAGTGGCCAGCTTTCACCAGAGCACTAAGTGAGATCATCACAAACTGACCTCATGTCAACACATCCTTAGGAACAGCCGCTACGTCTAGCCACTGGGGCCTCTCTGAACTGCTTTCCTCAGGGCCCGCGTCTCAGGGTAGCCTCGTGGGCAAGGCTTCACTGCGAAAGCGTACTTCGGCACTTCTAGATACAAGTTCCCTTGACTGGGACCCAAGAAAAGCCCATCTGTGCCGCAGTACTTTCTATGGTGGTAGGACAAATACCACTAGCCCGCTAATGAGCCTTTATGGAGTACCCACCATGTGTCCCACCCTGGGCCTGGCCCTTCCCATTCACGCCCCGGAAACACTCCACGGAAGGGTGAAGTGATTGGCCCAGGGTCACAAGTCACTAGTAAGGGGGGAAGAAGCAGGGTTGTGACCCAGGTCTCTCTCACTCAGAAGTCTTAGCTCTCATTGCCACCTCGATTATCTCCCCGTCCTTGGCCCGGCTCGACCTGTCTTAATCAGAAGCTTCAAAGCAACACGGGAAGATGGGGTCCTTGATGAGCAACCTGTGGGTCTGTCTGTAGGTAGGCGAGCATGAGGTAGCTACTTAGGGGCCCCGTTTCTCTGCTTCCTCAACAGACTGAGCTCCTTGAAGGTAGCTACGGAGTCTGAGCCACGATACACTGTAGCACCGAGTACGAGGCTTGAGACAGAGTGGTGTTTTGGGCGGGATCCATGATCAGCACCATGAGAGGGCTGAAGGGCTACAGGGACGCAGAGGTAAAACGATCATATCAAGCTGAGGGTCCAGAGCTGGGACTTGAAATATAGGTTTGTTTGTTTGTTTTAAATTGAGGTATAGTTTATTTACAATATTGTGATAGTTTCAGGTGTAGAGCAAAGTGATTCAGGTATCTATATCTGTATCCGAATCTATGTAATCTCTCTATAGATAGATTCAGATATATTGATAGATACAGATATAGATTTTTTTTTCAGATTCTTTTCCCTTATAGGTTATTACAAGATACTGAATATAGTCCTGTGCTATACAGTAGGACCTTGTCATTTATCTATTTAATATATAGGAGTGTGTATCTGTTAATCCCTAACTCGTAATTTATCCCTCCCCCCTTTCCCCTTTGGTAACCATAAGTTTGTTTTCTATGGTTGGTGAGTCTATTGAAATAAATGTTTGATTTTAGACAGGTGAATCTAAGGGGGAAGATGTGCCAGGTAAAGGGATGGGCATAAGCTAAGTCATGAAGTCAAAGCAGAGGCTCAGAGAGTCTTAGGGTAACAGCAAAGACTAAATCTGGCTGGAGCACAGGGATGACGACGGAGCAGCTGCGATGGGTCACGTGCTGGGCCAGATGCTCTGTATTTATTATTATTATTTAAATTTTTATTAGAGAACAGTTGATCTACAACGTTGAGTTACTTTCTGCTGTACAGCAAAGTGTATCAGTTATACATACACATATATCCACTCTGTTTTAGATTCTCTTCGATCCTTACAACAACTCCATGATGCATTTATTATCTCCCTTTGACATATGAAAAAACAGAGGCTCAGAAAGAAAAGTAGAGTAAGGCCACGTATAAGATAGAGCTGGCATTCGAAGTCAGATCTGCTTAGATCTAAAGCCCAGCATCTTCTCCCCTGTTCTCCACTGAACAGATGAACTAGGGAAGGCTTTGAATGTCAGGTGGAGGAGGGCCTGCTCCTGGGAGGTGATGGAAGGCGGGGCAGTAGGTTGAAAGAGTGAAATCTGAGAAGGGAAAGACTCTCAGCTTTTCGTGGTAGCAACTATTCTAACTGCTCTGTCACTCGGGCAGCATCTTGGATCCTGGGTTTCGTGAGGATGAAGAGGATATGAGGAAGCCTTCTAGAAGTCAAACCCCGCAGCAAGGCTAACAGGAGTCAAGGTGAAGTTTCTGTAGACCTGTTTCTTTCATGGTCTGGTAGCAGCCAAATGGAAGAAAAAACATAAGCCCTTCATAAATGGTTTGCAATGGTCAACAATGAGTTTCCTGTGTATTTAAATCAGGCCCATTGGAAATATGTAAATTTTCATCTAAATACTTTGATCCTTCCGATTGGGAGGTTCTTTGAGAAACTGTCCTGAGTCTGTGGCCTTCTGTTTATTCGATCTCCGGGCTGGCTGGGCTGGGGAGACTCACCCTAGAATTGTCTCCGCCGAGGCCTAGAGGACTGTTGCATAGGAGCCCGCGGCTCTCCCTCCAGAACTCATGCTATTTGACCACAACACTGGCCTGTTCTCTAGCAAAGGCTAGGCTAGAGTAGACCTGACCTGCAGATGGGCCTGCTGTTCAAAAGGCTGGGCCTACAGCAACACGGAAGTTCCTACCGGCAAAGGCCCAGTGCCGTGTGAGAAACCTCTGGAATGCATGATCAATGTGCCCCAGACAGCAGGCTGCCTCACACTAGAAGGGGCTGCAGAGGGTGTCTAGGCCACATGGTACAGATGCGGAAAGTGAGAGCATCTGGGCAGGGCAGCAGGCTCCCACAGGCCACAGAGTGTGTTCAAGCTGCTCTCTGGCCTAAAGCCCAGGGCTCAGAAGTTCTTAAGAACAATTTGACAAGTTCCAAAAGACTTCTTTCGGATGAGTTGTTTTGAGTTCAAATCACCTCAGGACGGAACTGCTGCCTATTTGCCCTTTTGACTTTCTTTGGCTTCCTCACCTAATAACATAAACAATAATAGTAAGACAGTCGACAGCAGCTTGCATGTGCATTTTCCCCTGGACTCTTCACAACAGCCCTATGAGGTTGATAGAGCGGAGATTTTTAAGCCCGTTTATACCAAGGAGAAAACTGAGGCTCCAAGGAGTTAAGAAACTCATCCAAGTCAAGCAAGTGGTAGAGCTGAAACTTGAATCGAGTAATTCTATTCCAAGCCCAGCACTCTTTCCCCTCCCATGGCCTTCTCCGGGAGCGGTACCAGTGAAGCGGTTTTCTGCAAAAGCAAATCGTGGTCTTTCCCAAGCTGCGCTCAGTTGAGATAAAGTATTTGCATGTGACCTTGTCCCCTCCGCAGCCCCTAGAGATCACACCCCCAACCACCTGGGGCCCAGCACAACCGCTCTAAGTCCCAGCTAAGGCCTCACTCCATCCAAGATCACCTGGGGACTTGAGCTGGCCCTTCCACCCCTCCCTCTGTGGCAGAAAAGACTCACATGCAAATGAAGTGGGACATTCGTATTTGCATTGGGGGAGATCAAATCAAACATGATGACCACATCCACTAAATATTCCAGGCATTTCCTTTCCAGTTTTCCTGCCTGTCACCCATTCAATCTGGTGTAAAAGGGCCATGCAAGAATGTGATAAACATTTTTTCCTTCCTAAACTGGCATTTAGCATGAAGAGAGAAGCACTGGGGTCAGAGAGTTAACTGTTGAAATATTTGCTTTCACTGGGCCAAGTATCTGTGGGAAGGAGTTGGGGTCGTTCAGGATCGAGGTATCACCGGAGGGGAAATGTAGGCACGATGTTCAAGGCGGGCTTAGTCCCAAATCCACGGCCGGGACACATACCATCTTTGCTGTGCTTCAGGCTACTCAGAGGCAGATGGGCCAAGAGGTGGACACGCTTTGTGAAGAAATAGGCTTGTGCCTAGTTGCTGCTTGGCTACTTAAAAGCGTGTTACTTTTCCTGCGTGGAATTTGTCTCGAAGGACAGTGAACGGGTGTCTGCTTAGGACTTGTGGAAAGGGTGACCAGCAGTACGCGTGAGGCAGGTGCGGGCAGGACCCGCATGAAACCCTCAACTGGGCTGGCAGGAGGCCACTTCCTACCCTGACCAGAAGGCCTGTCAGCTCCCTGATCACAGAGCTGGAACACAGGCCTGGAGGCAGAGAGGTTTTGCGTGAGAAGGGAGCTCAGGGATGGGATGAGTCAACGCCCTCAATCTGAGGCCAGAGAGGGGAGGGACTTTTGCAAAACCAAGAGCAAAGCTGGGGCCAGCGCTCAGGCTTCCAGACCCGGGGCCACGGTGCTTCTTGTGCTCCAGGCCACCCCCCACCATGTGGGCCACAGAGCTCAGGGGTGGACAAGCTACCTTCTTTCTCTCTTGCTGCTTGTCCCGAGGGGAGCCCCCTCCCAGGGCTTAGGAGAAAGAAAGTGGTGGCACGGATGACAATGTCCCCAGCAAAGAGGAGCTCTGAGTAGATCTAGGACCTGTTTGCAATAGAAACAGGAGAAGCGCCACCTCCCGACAAGCCCTTTCCCACTGGACTGGACCTTCCTTCTCAGATATGCTCCGTTCAAAGTTCACCGACTCTGTACGTGACTCCTGGGGCCTAGCTCAGCCAGGCTTTTCTGTGGGTCTGACGGACATAGAAAGCAGCAGCCTTCTAGAGGACGGGGCAGACAAGTTGCACTTAGAATGTGGTTTTTGAGTGTGTGAGACAGAGAGACAGAGACAGAGGAGAGGTGGAAGCAGCTGCTGATAACCCCAAAGGGAGCTTTGAAGTGAAAACCTGACGGAAGCTCTGAAGGCTGGCCTGTGTACCGAGCAGAACACCAGGGCTGTGGGTTACCTTGGGGAATGGACACTTTACAAAGCGCTTCTTGACAAGCTCCCTCATTTAACTTGCCCAGTGAGCCTGAATGGACGTGGCTGTGTGTGTGTGTGCATGCAGGGCTATCACTCCTGCCATCCCCCATCTAACTGATGAGGAAACCGGGGCTCAGAGGGCTGCCCACGGTCACACAGCCAGCATGTGGCAGAGCTAGGACTCAAAACCAGGTCTTCAGCCTCTCTTATCCCCCAGTCTTTTCATTATAAACAGTGTAGCCTAGGGGCTAGGAGGCCGGCCCTAGAATCAGAGACCTGGGTTCAAATCCCGGTTCTACTACTTTACTTACCTGATATGGTGACTGTGACCATTAAATGAACCAATATATGGTCATACTCCATGCTTAACACAAGTCCCAAAAGACCTTTCTCACCTAGAAAGGCAACAGGAAGTCTGGCTACTCTGTGCTAGACCACGAGCTGGGGGGATGGGCGGCATAGCTCTCGGCACCTTTGCCTGACCCTGCTTGGGCCAGTCCACGTGTACACTGGTAAGATGCAGATCAATGACATTTCCTGGGCCTCTCTACTCACCATCCACATCCAACCTTTTGTTTTTCTTTTCTGTCCCTTCCATAATGGAGGGAACTCTCCCCCCTCCCCTCAGCCCTGGGTGTAAAAAGAACACCCGGACCCTCCCTCTGGGTTTGTAGGCACAGAGGACAGAAGCACTTGCAGTGGAGGGACACTGCCCCCACCCCGCCCATGTACTCGGTCACATTCGGTCCACCCTCATCGAGTGACTGTGATTGATTGCAGGCGAGCCCCAATACCAGGCTCTGCCAGGACACGGAGAGTAAGACCTTCCCGGCTTGGCTGGCTCCACAGCTTTCCCCTGGATATTCTCATTTTAGTTTCATAATCATGCCTGGCAAGAGTTGTCACCCCATTTTATAGAAGAAGGAAAGGAGGCTCTTAGAGGGATATGATTTGTCTGTCCATACTCACAGGGCCGTAAGTAGCCCAGCTGGGATTTGAATTCAGGTCTCTCTGTGCCCTAAGCCTATGTTCCTTTGGCTCTCCAGGGGCTGGACAGGAAGAGGTTTATAAGGAACTCTTTTTCTCCCAAAGGGGATCTGGGCCAGACCAGAGGAAGCAAGGGGCCTGGGCTTCTCAACTGGAAGACTCCGTGGCTGAGCTGACAAAAGAGCTACATGGAACCACGTGGCTGTGAGGTTAAATCCATGACTGCCTCTTACTAGCAGTCTGCTCAATTCAAGGTAGGCCTTGGCAGCGGTAGTCCTGGCTGGCAGTGTGCATGTGGTCAAGAGAGCATGCCCCAGAACCTCCATCCCCTTATGGCCCTTACTATCCTAAACTCCCATTACCCATTGTTATGGGCTGAACTGTGTCCCCCACTTTCCCTACGTTGAAGTCCAATACCTCAGAATGTGACTGGATTTGGAGATAGGGCGTTTAAAAGGGCAATTAGGTCAAAATGAAGTCATTAGGGGGAGCCCTAATCCAATATGACTGGTGTCCTTATAAAAAGAAGAGATTAAGACACAGACGTGTAGAGGAAAGATCACGTGAAGACATGGGGAGAAGGCCATCTGTGAGACAAGGAGAGAGGGCTAGAACAGATCTTTTCCTGACAGGCCTCAGAAGGAACCAACTCTGCAAGCACCTTGACTTTGGACTTCCAGCCTCCAGAAGTAGGAGACAATAAGTTTCTGTTGTTCAAGCCACCCAGTCTGTAGTACCTTATTATGGCAGTCCTAGCAAATGAATGTACCCACTTATAGAGCTCTATCCTCCCTGCTGGATCATGAGCTCCTTGAAGCCAGGAGCCCAGCACCAGCCCAGTGCCTGGTGCCCAGTGGATGGTCAGTTAAGAGTCACTGAAGGGGCTTCCCTGGTGGCGCAGTGCTTAAGAACCCGCCTGCCGATGCAGGGGACACGGGTTCAAGCCCTGGTCTGGGAGGATCCCACATGCCACGGAGGAACTAAGGCCGTACGACACAACTACTGAGCCTGCACTCTAGAACCCGTGAGCCACAACTACTGAGACCGTGCACCTAGAGCCCGTGCTCCACAGCAAGAGAAGCCACCGCAATGAGAAGCCCGCGCACCGCAACGAAGAGTAGCCCCCGCTCGCCGCAGCTAAAGAAAGCCCACGCACAGCAACAAAGACCCAGTGCAGCCAAAAATAAATAATAAATAAATAAATAAAGAGTCGCTGAAGGCAAGGTTGCCTGGGGTGGGCGGGAGCATATCAGACTGGGAGGCAGGCTCCCCATTCCTTTCAGGACAGGTCTGGGGGGCCTGCCTGCTGCGCCTCCCTCCCTTGATCTTTGGCAGTCAGAGGGGGTCTCCTTCATGGAAGAGGGGGTGAGCATCTGCAGCAAGGAGCCTGGTAGCCCGTGCTCCTGGAGACTCCAGGTTGCTCTGGGAAATACTCCGTGCCGGCTCTCTTCTCCATACAGCATGGGGTGAGGGCCTTGACAATCAGGTTCTGGTACCTGAGCATCCCGTGTACCCGTAAGTCTGGGATGTCTGAAGCATGACGATTCGGGGAAAGGGGTGGTCGAGATCTTGGAAGTTAAGTAGGAAGTAGAATGTTAGGGTGAGGAGGGCCCCGAACACCAGGCCTCGGCTGGGACTTCGTTCTGAAGCCAGGGGAGAGCCAGGCCTTCGGAGCGGGAGGCATGACTTCACAGTGGGGACAGCCTGGAGCAAGGGAGACAAGAGAGCGGGCTTTGCCAGCACCCACGTGCGATGTACGTAGTCTGAACCCCAGAAGCCAAATGGTGAGTGATGGCTGAGGGAGTGAGGCGTTTCTAATTGGGCAGCTGGGGCTATGGTAGGCTTCCTGGCCATGACCTGAAACTGTCCAGCCCTGTGTGCTCCCCAAGGTCAGAGGACCTTCCATTGTCTCCACAGAGTCCACTGCCAAGCTCAATCCGAGGGCCCAGCATAGAATCAAGAGTCTCTCAGGAGAGGTTTGTGGACCAAATTAATTTGCAGAAGAAGGAACGAATGCTAAGTTTCTGTTTTAACCCTGTAGAACAACCTTCCGCCCCCCAAAAGATGCAGGGAATGAAAAGTGGGGAGACTTCATTGTGAAAACCAGCTAATATTTAAACTCAAAACTTCAGAGGCACTCATGGAAGTCAGTTCCTGAGAGCAAAGGGGAGCTGCAACTTCCAAAGGGCAGTAGCCCTCTGTGATTTCCACAGACATGCAGAAGAGGAGAGTCCAGATCTACAGTGAACCAGCTCCATCCAGCAGCATTAATCATTGATGATGCCTTTGCATCTGTTTTGGTCTAACGATACAGGAAGAAAAGGCCTTTCCAGGGTCAAAGAAAATGCTGCGTTCAGTGTCACCCTTTGTTTATCTCCGAGCTCCTTTCTGTGAAAGTTCTGCAAAGCCCTCAGGGGCATGCAGGACAGCCCCATCCCCTGGGAAGAACAAAGGGCTTGTCTGTGAGTCCTTGGTCCTGCTGCCTGCGTATATATACTCTGACATACAAATGACATCCCATGCCACAGGTGAGATGGCTGATCAGTAAGAGAGGACTTGCAGCTCTTCTGGAATTTGTCCTCAGTAAAGCTGCCAAGACCTTCAAAGACTGGGGTCCACAGCGGGGAGTGGTTAGCACAGGTTGGTGGTAGGGCTGCGAGTAAAACGCAGAGAGCTTGACTCCTGGGCCCAGGCTCCTCTCACTGGACCATCCGGCCTACTTCTCAGGCTAGACCCACAAGTCCCACCAGTCTGACCATCGTGATAGAATTGTCTGGTCAAGTCAATGACAATTAATTTGGCTAATTTCTTTTCTGATCCCAATGATCACTTGTTTGCATTGGCCAGGAAATGAGTTTAAATGGACTGGTTGTTCAAATAGGTCCTTGACGACGGTTGGGCATAGAGGGCTTTGTCATTTAGAGTCCTGGGTTGTCTGTCACAGTTAACGGTGCATCAAAGAGCAACAGATTAAGAACAGGCCTAACTGGTCCATCCAGACAACGGAATACTATTCAGGAATAAAAAGAAATGAGCTATCAAGCCATGGAAAGACATGGAGGAACCTTAAATGCATATTGCTAAGTGAAAGAAGCCAGTCTGAAAAGGCTACATGTTGTATGGTTCAATATATATGACATTCTGGAAAAGGTAAAACTATGAAGACAAAAGAAAAAAAGAGAAAGATCCAAGGTTGCCAGGAGTTTGAGGGTAAGTGGGGAGTGACGGGGGTGGAACACAGGGCATATTTAGGGCAGAGAAACTACTCCATGTGGTACTGTAATGGTGGATTCAGGACATTATGCATTTACTGAAAACCATAAAATTGTATAACACAAACGGTGACCCGAATGTAAACTATGGATTCGAGTTAATGACACCATATCAATATTGGTTCATCAATTGTAACAAATGCACCACACCAATGCAAGATATTAATAATAGGGGAAACTGAGGGAGTATATGGGAACTCTCTGTATTTTCTGCTCCATTTCTCTGTAAACCTAAAACTCCCCCAAAAGTCTATTAATTAATAAAAATAAACATTGATAGAATAGGCCTAAGTGTCCAGATATGGGAGGAAACAGTGCAGGGCTTGAAAGCTTCTGTTCCGTAGCAGACAAACAGGCAAATGCCTGGTAGACTCTGAAACCGTGGCTAAAAGTCTTCGCCAACACATGAGGGTAAACACTGGACAATTTGGTCCTGTATCTGAGTACTTAGGAATAACTTTTTATAGGCATTATGTAGTCATGGTTTTGGTGATAATGCTGTATGTAGCTGAACAATGGCCCCAGAGCATATGAAAATGGAAAAAGCAAAACAAACTAGAAACTCGGAGGATAGTTGTCATTTTTTATATCAAAAGACTTCAAAATTTTCCCTTTCAATCTAGACCAACTGCATTACATCCTACGATTTTCTCACTGAAGGCAGAGAATGTGGTTACATACCAAGAAGTGGAACTCTTTAGCCTCTCATTGTTCTTCTCCAGCCTTGGTTTTTGTGCTAAGTCCTTGAGTGCCTAAGACCTGGAGCAAATAAACAGATATGGCAATAAAAACATAAAAGAATGCAGGAGACAAACACTACTGGGTTGACCTTATATGTACAATTGACAATTACGGAACACAGCACTTAGACTAAATTCTACACACAGTTCAAGGTACTTCAGCATAAGTATCATTAACTCTGGCTTTTGTTGAGTGAGATCCCTGGAGGTGGGACCACTTTCAGACAGTTCAAGAGATCCCTCTAAAACACATTCTTTTCACAAGAGAGAAGACTTGGTATTACAGAGATGGCAATCCTTCCAAAATTGATCCATAAATTCATTTCAATTTCAATAAAAATTCTAATAGATTTTTTCATCAGACTTGACAAGCTGACAATAAAATTTACATGGAAGAGCAAAGGGGCAAGGATATGAAAAAAACACTCACGAAGAAGAAGAAAAGAATGGGCAGGGGATCATGCCACCAGAGAGCAACATTTCTTATGAGCCTACAGTAATAAAACTATGTGGTATGAGCATAGGGGCAAAGTAAATCAGACCACTGAAACAGAACAGAAAGCTCAGATGTAGGGAACCTTCGTATATGACAATGATAGAACAGCAGAGAGGCAGAGAATGGATAGACTATTTAATAAATAGTGCTTAGATGATTGGATAGCCATGTGAAAAAAAAGGAAATCCCTATACAAAAATAAGTTCCAGGTGAATTATAAAGCAATATGTAAAAATAAAACATTAAAACACTAAAAGAAAATAATGGAGACTATATTTATGATAAGGCAGGACTCCTTAAGAGAAAAACACAAGCCATACCATAAAATATTAACAAATTTGACTTCTTTTAATTAAAACACTTATAGAACAAAGACAACATGAAGTTCAAAGACACCTACAGACTGCGAGAAGATATTTGCAACAGATATAAGTGGCAAATATTCGCATTCATAACATCGTAAAACATTCTCAGGTCAAAGAGTAAAAGACAAACAACCCAACTAAAATGGAGAAAAACAAAACAAACAAACAAAGAAACCATGATCGGGCACTGCATAGAGGGTGAGACCTGAAAGACCATTCAAGATATGAAAAGCTAGTCAACTCCCTACTTATCAGGGAAATACAAACTAAAGCAAGAAGACACCTTTCATGCCCATCTATTTGGCAAAATAGTAAAGTCTAACAGTATCAGGAATGTTGTTGACGATGCGGACGTACACTGTTGCTGCAAGCACAAGCTTGGCCTGACTGCTTTGGAGACCACTCTGATGATGCCTCGTAGACAGTTGCTTAAACGATTACTTACGGTGGAGCTCAGATAGCTCACTTTAGACCTTTGCTCTTTTCTAAATTAAGTACTGAACACTAAACATTTCTCTATAAATCTTAGCTGCACCCCACAAATTTTGTTATGTCATGTCTTCATTTCCATTTAGTTCAAAACATTTTCTAATTTATCTTGAAATGGGTTATTTAGAAATGTGTCGTTTAATAACCATATATTGAAATAATCAAGAAAGTGAGAAGATGACCCACAGAATGGGAGAAAATATTTGCAAACCATACACCTGATAAGGGACTTGTATCTAGATATATATAAAGAGCTCTTTGAAAAAATGTTATTGAAGTATAGTCGACTTACAATGCTGTATCTAATTTCTGCTGTACAGCAAAGTGACTCAGTTATACAAATATATATATACATATATATTCCATTCATATTCTTTTCCATTATGGTTTATCACAGGATATTGAATAGAGTTTCCTGTGCTGTACAGTAGGACCTTGTTGGTTATCCCTTCTATATATAATAGTTTGCATCTGCTAATCCCAAACTCCCACTACATCCCTCCCCCACCCTCCCTCCCCATTGGCAACCACAAGTCTGCTCTCTATATCTGTGAGTCTGTTTCTGTTTCGTAGATAGGCTCACTTGTGTCGTATTTTAGATTCCACATTTAAGTGATATCCTATGGTATTTGTCTTTGTCTGACTTACTTCACTTAGTATGATAATCTCTAGGTCCATCCATGTTGCTGCAAAAGGCATTATTTCCTTCTTCTAATGGCTGAGTAATATTCCATTGTACATATATACCACAGCTTCTCATAAAGAACTCTTACAACTCAACAATAAAAAGACAAGCAAAAAAATACAATGTTTAATGTTATTCCCAAAGAAAATGTTTCCTAACTGAACTCTCCTGTCAAAAATATTTGTTCTATTTAATAATGCTTATCACCTATTATACAGATGCCCTGTGACAAAAATAATCTTTTGAGATGAGGTAAAAACCTCAATAGTATCTCTCCTTCTTATTTTTTTTCTCATTTATCTGCAATCCTTTATCATAAAGTAAAACAAACAAGAAAAATACTAAATATACTGAGCACGTGTTCAAATAATTTCGACTCCTGACAGTTACTTGGCATTGACATGATGCTTCCATGGGTCTGATTGGCTCAGATTAAATATTTCATACCCAAATTTGGCTTCCTTCTCTATTTGACCACAGCCTTACATGGTGACACAGCTTTTTGTTCCAGCATCAATCCTGAAAAATACGGTGGCCCATTTGGTTAGAGCAATGTGGACTGCAGATGCAGTCTGTCCAGGGCTCAGCTAGCAGCCCAACCACACTGTACCTGTGAGTCGCGGGGGTCACCTCACCATTCCTGGAAGGCCAGTGGAGTAAATGACAAGAGAGCAGGAAAGGAGTCAGTGAGGACTCAAAGCTATGTTAACCAAGAACACCAGATTTCCCAGGACAGGAGCACTTCCAATAGTTGGCTTCATTGACCCGGCTCTAAATACATCTGTTCTTATCAGACTATGGTCTAGAATTGTAACTTCAGGGCTAGGAGATCTCGGATCCAGCCAGAATCACCTTTCCTTATTTGGTATACTTGCTCTCCCCTGCCTACTTCCCATTAGGGGCTGATTGGCAGTGAAGTCCCTAAGATGAAAGAAAAGTCGGCTAGGAAGTGGAGTCTGGGAGTAGCCAGGACAAAGCCGGGGAGGTCAAGCATCTGTGACATGCCACTGAGTCTCTGAACCTTCAATTCCTCGTCTATCGAATGTGCATCTCATACCCACCCTGCCACACCGGATATGAGGATTCAGTGTCAGAATGCACAGAAAGAGCCCCTAAAAGCTCTGGCACAGAGCCAGCCCTTATGTTGATTAAGAGTCGACCCCTGGGGCTTATGGGAAGGGGATCCTGGGTAGCCAGCCCAAGACGGGAAATAGCTCCAGAGCCGAGCCCTCAGTCAGCACAGCTTCCTCCACGCCACACAGGACGACAGCTTGGAGAACGGGCCCCATGGATGGGTGGTCACACGGCTTGCCCTAGTTGAAAGTCAGCATCTTCTGAGTGCACAGGACCATATGACAACATGTTCACTGGGTACTTTGGGGGAAGCAGCCGCCGGGCAAAAGAATCATCCAGCAAGTCCTCTCAAAACCCCAATTCAACCTAGAATAGATGCTATGCAAGGCCACTGCAGGGTACTGCTTAATTGAGGTGACTATCAAAAGGTTGTGCTCTTTGAAGCACCTGCTGTTCCAGTGACTGCTACAGCTGGGACTTTGAGGCTGCCTGACAATTTCCTAATTCTGATCCTAAGTTGAGGACACTGCCAGAGCAACACAGGAGTGGCAGAATATCTAGGGTAACCGTGCCATGCCACGTTGACTTCTGTGGCTTGTTCAGTACATTCTGGATTTATTATCCTCTTTAGCTGCTGTGACCTTGAGGAAAAGCCATCTGAATTGTACTGTAAGTATAGCTCACTTAAGAAGGGGGATCTGCTCTACATCTATTAAATGATGTCTTTCAAACTGAAATGAGTGTCTTTGGAGTGACACTGTCTTGGATTACCCTTTTGAATTATCCATGCTCCTTCCTTTAACACAACAGAAGGCTGGCATCACCATCACACCTCATTCTGGGGAGTTGGGCAGAGATAGTTAGAAGGAATTTTTATTAATATCTGTGAATGGGTACTCTAAAAATAAAGGAAATGCTTTTTAAAAAAATAACTGCATTGAGACAATGCCTACTTTCACAGAGCTTAACACGTGTTGCCATCATCTGTTTGATGGCATCTATCCTTAAAATCAATTTGTAAGTATGTACTGAGTATCTGCCATATATGAAAGAGAACATTCCACACTTTAAACACAGAAGCTTAAGTAATCATAGAAGACGTGATGCTGTCACTTGAGTAAGAAGAGTACAAGAAATGGAGAGGGAACTTGAATTTCTGTGTACCTACTATGTGCCAAGCTCTATGCTAGGTTCTCTCTCTCTCTCTCTCGCCATACACACACACACACACACACACACACACACACACACACATATTTATAGTTACATGTCTATAATTTTAATTTTCTTAAGAACCATAGAAAATAGGTGTTATTAGCTCCTTTTAAAAATGAAGAAAGTTGAACTGGGTAGATACTGAGCAGGTTATACATGGCCATACAAGCAGTATGAGATACAGGCAGGATTCAATCCCAGTCTATCTGACTCCAATGACTGTGTTCTTTTTACTATACTGCGTTGATATCTAAAAATATGGTTCTTCAGATCTGCGGCAGGAAATGTCCATGATGATCCTGGATTATCTTACCATACCTAGCAAGGAAGCAAAGACTACTAAAGTCATGTAAAAAGGACTTAAGGAGCCAGTTTAAAGAGGCTCCCAATGGCCAATGCAAGCCTCAATATGAATGAGAACAATGGATCAAAATACATCAAATATGTTTAAATCCATAAATTCATCATTATACTTTTAAAAAAAAATCACTCACTGACTTTACTTGCAGATGCTGGCGAACTAGCTCAGTATTTTGAATCAGGCATTTATCTTACCTTCTTATAGAAGCTGTGCCCTCAGATAACCAAGTAGTAGATAAACAGACATATTCCAGCTAACAAATAAAGAAGGAAATATAAAATAAGAATATAACAATTTTGCAATCCTTCATGAATGAGTGAATCTAGACTTGATCATCAGTGGCTGACATCAAAAGAGACAACCAGATCATATGTCTGACATAGTCTCACCAAAACCAAAACAAAAAGCAAAAAGCTTAAACATGAATCTGATCAAACCTCTAAAATCAACGTGTTTTTGCAATCAGCAAAATTCAGACTGTGGGAAATGCTACAGGGAAAAGAATACGTGTTCTTCAAAAAACTAAATTGCAAGATGAAGAAAGGTCAGGGGGGAACCTGTAGGTTAAAGGAGACTAAAAGGCTATATCAATCAATTACAGTATCTATTCTTATTTAGGGCTTTATTCAAACAAACAAGAATCCTTTTACCCCAATTGTAAGATAATTGGAAACTGGAACACTGGCTGGATATTTGTTGATTTTAGTGAAGTTTTGTTCATTTTGAGCTGTGATCATTGCATAGTGGATATTTTTAAGAGTCCTAACACTTTAGAAATACATACTGAACTATTTACAGCTGAGGTCTGCAATTCGCTTCAAGATATTACAGAAAGAGGGAAAGTGAATGTGGTATAGATGAAAGAGTGGCCATGGGTTGATCATTTTTTGAGGTTTGGTGATGGGATTAGGGGTGTCCTTATATAATTCTACCTGCTTTTGTATGTCTTTTTCATAATGAAATGATATAAAACATATATATGATTTGAAGAGACATACATACAAAATCCCACATCTTGGAATTGATCCTACAGATATACAGTGGAATCACACCATATGCATATGCGAGTCATACAGATTCAAAAGTAGGCACTCGGCATACAGAGAGGGAGAGGGGAGAGAGGTGTGAGAGAGACAGAAAGAGACAGAGACAGAAAGATAGAGGAAAGAGAGTTGAGAGAGACAGAAGACAACAATTGAGATGGTGTAGCAAGTTGTGCCTACCATTCTTCTCAAAGACCCTGCTCTGCCCTAGAGAGAATGTAAAGTAGATGCTGTGATTCTGTTAATCCCTCAGTAAGTCTCAATCCCCATGTGCCTCTCACAGAGTGAGCATCTCGTTGTGATGCTGGTATATAAAGATGCATACATGTCATTCAACATGGCTCATAAGTACAAGCTCATCTCATCAGGTGCTGAGCCAAAGACCCAGAGATCTACTTCAATACTGGAGGACAAACAGGCAAACAGACTCTGCTGGAATGATAAAGATATGGTATGTCGGCCTTCCTAAAGGAATTTTAAGGGTGTTTTTGACTATATGGGATTTTCACTGTATGTGGTAGTTAAATAATCTAACAAAAGATGCCAAAGTCCACTGTACCCCACACGAGTGTGCAAGGATATGTGTAAAATATTTTTAATATTTAATATACCATCGTCATATTTTAAAAACTGGAGAAATCCCAAATGTTCACTAATAGAGGATTGGTTAAACACAGTGCATCCCCACAATGGAATACTTTACGGAGCCTTTACAGAGAAGAAGGTAGATATTTCCCAACCACCGATAGGAAAAGATGTCCAAGACATAGCGTTACATGGAAAAAGCACATGGCAGCACAATGCATGTGGTGTGCTTCCATTTTTGTAAATAACAAAAGGGATAAAGATGTACCTATGGACACGTACACACCATTGTTTATTACAGGACATTTCAAGAATACACAGGAAGCTGGCAATAGTGATAGACTCTGATGAGAGGGGATGGGAGTTTAGAGTGGGAGAGTTACTTCCCTTGCAGTGTACACTCTTCTATATAGTTTGACATCTTATCATGTTCATGTATCAATACTGAAACTTTTGCTGAAGTATAACACACGTATAGAAAAGTGCATAGTTCATACCTGTACAGCTCACTGAATGAGCATAAAGTGAACACACCCAAGTAACCACTACCCGGGACCCCAGATAGAACGTTCCCAGTCTCCAGAAGCCCAGTCAGGCCCATCATCTTCCTCCCCTCCCTCCTGAGAGTTAGCACTATTCCTGATTTCTAATACAATCGTTTAATTTTGTCTCTTTCCAAATTTTATAGAACTTGAGTCACACAGCGCATGCGTTATCTAGGGTCTGACTTATTTTGGTCAGCATGATGTTTGTAAGAGTTTCCCATGTTCTTGTAAATTTGTACCGCATTCCATTGTACACATGCACCACAATTTATTTATATATTATTCACTGTTGATGGACATTTGGGGTGTTTCTGTTATTTGGCTGGCACTAAATAATGCTCTAATGGACATCCTTGTATGTGTCTTTCGGTGAATACATGCAGTGGAATTACGGGGTAGATTGCTGGGTCATAGGGTCGATGTTTGTTTAGCTCTAGTAGATACTGCCAAACAGCTTTCCAAAGTGGTTGTATCAGTTCAGCCTTCAGCTAGCAGTGTATGCAAGTTGAATTAACTTTTCAAACAAACAAGAACAAAAACAAAACCCTAATTCGATTCATATAAGCATCGTTGATTTGACTGGTATTTCTGTGTTATATTCTGTTTCACTTGTAAAAGTTAAAGACATGGGTCACTATGTTACCACATGTGCTTATGCAAGGTTCTTGTGACAAATCCTCATTTGAGTTTCATGTCAGGGAGAAGATGATCTTAAAAGAGGAATATAGCTGCTTTCTGGTCCTCAGATAATACATACCACTGTAACCCTTAACCTGGACCGCCAAGAAATCCGGAGTTAATGTCAGTGTTCGACAGCTATAGCATTCCGCTCGTCCAAAGTATTTGGTGATATCGACTCTTTCTTTTTCAAATAGACAATTCTGTTCCATGTCTTACTTTGCATTATGTTTAAACCGGTAAGCTTCTGCAAATCCTTTTGGAAATAAAGGGGAAAGGTTAAATTGTAAATGAATAAAGCAAAAATAGTTCTAGTCCCAGATGGTGAAGTTTTAAAACAAAATTTAGGAAACTAAGGCTAATGCAACCCCAACAAGAAAAGTACAGAAAAGAAGCAGTATAGAATGCAGTGTTCTGTAATTTGTGATTGGCCAATCACCCTGTCACATGGCTGGTGGCCTAGGCAATGTCAGGCTTGGATGAGTCCTAGGTTCTCACCAAACAAAATGCCGTGTTTTATCTTGATGGGAGAAAGGTGGCAAAAGCAGTGCTCTCCCGGGATTTGGGAATTTTTGACTCAATAGCCTTTGGACAAGACCCTCTCCCCAGACAAAAGTCCAATTTCTTCTCCTTGAACTGGAATTAAGTCCACATTTGGAAGGGACACTCAATCTACTACCACATTTCTCAGTCGGGTATTGCCCCCTTGGAACATCTTCCTAGCTGTGCTTCCGGGCAGATCGAATCCCACATCCTTCCTGGTCACTGTCAGAGTGAACCCTAGCCAATCCAGAGGTCCACTTTCCTCACCTTGGGATGCTGCTTGGATGTTCAGTTGATGCTTCATGAATGTATCAATGAACTTCTTAGATCTCACAGTAGTGACCAGATGGTCTTAATAAGAGCTCTCCATTTGGCTCGGGGCTAAGTCTATGCTCAGCTTCAAATGGATATCACAAAGAATAGCAGCTCAAGGGAGAAAGAGAGCCTGGGCTGAGGTCCCGGTAGCGTTTCCAAAGATCTGGAATTCGAATGGAACTTTGAAAAATAGATAAGGTATAAAGGTAATAATAAACCTGATATTTGGTAAATCACATATGCAGAGCAATATGCCTACAGACCAAAGTAGAGGGAATGAATATCAGGAAAGGAAATTTGGGTCAGTTCACAAGGCCTTGAATGCCAAACAAAGGAATTTAGATTTTATGCAATTATTGAAGATTTTTGAGTAGGCGGAGAAGAGATCACGACAAAAGAATTATTTCAGGAGATGAATCTGGCTTGGGGAAGAAAATAAGTAGAGATTGTACTGCTACTGCTATTATCCAGGCAAAGACAACTAGTGCCTGAAGTTGGGAGAGAGCAACAGAGACGGAAAGCAGAAACAAGAAGAGTACAAAGGAAAAATCACCAGGGTTCAGAAGTGATTAGATGTACAGAAGGAGGCAGAAGGGAGAGCTGAGAATGCCACTGAGGCTTGGAGCCCGGAGAACCACGGGACAGACACCTCTACCACATGTGGCGGCATCCTTTGTAATAACAAAAGACTAGAACCAACCCAAATATCTGTCAATATGGACTGACTGGTTGAACAAACTATGGTTCCTCTTTGGGATGGCATGCTATACAGTTAAAAAAAAAAAGGGGGGGCTTCCCTGGTGGCACAGTGGTTGAGAGTCCGCCTGCCGATGCAGGGGACACGGGTTCGTGCCCTGGTCCGGGAGGATCCCACATGCCGCGGAGCGGCTGGGCCCGTGAGCCATGGCCTCTGAGCCTGCGAGTCCAGGGCCTGTGCTCCGCAATGGGAGAGGCCACAACAGTGAGAGGCCCGCGTACCGCAAAAAAAAGAAAAAAAGGAGCAAGGAAGTTCCCCATACGGTGACATGGAACAATCTCTAGGACATGTTAAGTGGAAAAGGGGGAGCAGAGCAATGTTTGTAGTACATGTTACATTTGTGTAAGAAATAGGGGATGGAAAACTACTTATTCTCACTTGTTTAATATTCAAACATACAATGGATGCATAAACCAAAACCTAATAAACATGATTGCTGTAGAGGGAGGGAGGATAAAGAATGGAGGTAGGATGGAAGCAGGACTGTTAGAATATCTCCTGTTATATCGTTTTGACTTTGGAACTATGTAAATGTTTTATACAAATTAAATTTAACAGGGGAAGGAAAAACAATCCCCAAAACCCAGAAAAAAAAATGAAGCAAATGAATCAAACTGTGTATCAACTTGGTAACATAACCACACAGAGAAAAATTACTTCAAGTGACTTTAAAACACAGTACTTTGACTACCTCCCTAGCAGAATTTATTCTAAAGGCAAAAGGAAGAGCAAAGACATCTTAAGTTGCATTCGGTAGTCTTGGTAGTAACACTGGAATTGTTCCTTTGAAATTGTTACAGATATAATATAGGGGAATGCAAGTAATTGTATTAATATCATTAGGAACCAAGACTTTCAGAGTGGGAGAGAAGAGACAGTTACAAAATCAAAGATGTTAAGTAAAAGCCTATACTCTTAAATTCAACTTTGAACTATCAGTAGGAACTCATCACTTTCCCTTTTTAAAAAATACGCGTTTTCTAAACTCTTTTAACTAAAAAGAAAAGACCTGACAACCTAGCAGCGGTGAGGAAACCCAGCCCTCAGAAGGGACTTAACCTGCACACCGCAGTGAAAGTTCCAAGTCTTAACCACTGGACCGCCAGGGAATTCCCAGACTGTGCTCTCTTAATACCATTTTACATCAAGAGGAACTAGAGCTCTTTGGAGAAATGGCTGACTCCAGGACTGGGTTTGGAATTGTACAAGATGAGCCCGAAACATCTCATCAAACCTAAAATCAAGAAATCTATCATGACAAAAGGAAACAGAAGCCAACTTGAAAGGACCCTCACTGACCTAAGATGAGACAACTTTAGCAACCAAATGAACGACTAAAATGGATCGAAACACATTAACAATCCATTGGTTCATAGCAATACTTAAAAAGACTTGGTTGGTCACCATTGGAGGTTGCTAGGATACCAACTCATTCCGAAAATTGATGCTTTTTAAAGGAAGGTATCAAACATTTATCCTGCCTTTCTTTTTTTGTTTACACTGTAATTCAAGGTAACTAAATGGCTGATAAGTAAAATTCTTCTTTATAGAAAAGCCCCAACTAATAAATGAAGAAGGAATAACAATTAGAAAAATGCCATTTTGCAACTCTTAATGAAATAATGGACCTAAGCAGTAATCATCCCTGGTTGTTAAAGCCATTAGGGGAAGGGGTGATGGGATCTTTATAATGGAGGACTCCAGGTGATACTATCTGAGCCCACTGATCAATGTTAGTATAGCTAAAAAGTGGGGGCAATCAGACACTATTTGCCTCATGAAATAACGGGATAGAAGGTACACAGCCTTGACTGTGAAGTATTCTTTCCCCAGAATTTCAACCTCCATCTAATCAAAGCCTCTAGACATAGCTACCAGTTTACAGAGGATAGAGAAACGAGTTCAAGGGACAATACGAGGAAACAATCAAGCCAATTGAGAATGTGAGACATTCTTCAGGGCAAATGACCAGGTTTCTCCAACAACTCAAAAGCAATAAAAGACTTAACAAGACATAACCAAGTGCAATGTGTGGGCTTTGTTTGGGTGCGAACTCCAACAAATTAACTATAAAATGATATCCTTGGGGAAATCAGGGAAAGTTGAATATGGATTAGGTATTAAATGATATTAATGAATTATTGTTAATTTTGTTAGATGTAATAATAGCATAGTAGTTATTACATTACATATAACATATGTAATGTATTATAATTACATGTAATATACATGATGATGTATTATAACGACTATGCCATATATATATATATGAGCTAAAAAAATTGAAAGGCACTACTGCTAATGAGAAAAGAGAAGATGGAAGAAATGAGAAAAGAGAAGATGCGGAAAGAGGTAAGTTTAGGGAAAAAGGGATGAGAATTTCATTTTTATTTATTTATATTTTTAAGTCCTTTTTCTGCCAGTTGCTAGCTGTGTGACTCTGAGCAAGTTCCTTAACCTCTCTGTGCTTCACTTTTTTATAACACATTTTTGACGCTATTTTTTAAAAATTTTATTTATTTTTGGCTGTGTTGGGTCTTCGTTGCTGCGCGCGGGCTTTCTCTAGTTGCGGTGAGTGGGGGCGGCTCTTTGTTGTGGTGCGCGGGCTTCTCATTGCGGTGCCGCGGAGCACGGGCTCTAGGCGCATGGGCTTCAGTAGTTGCAGCACGCGAGCTCAGGAGTTGTGGAACGCGGGCTTAGTTGCTCCGCGGCATGTGGGATCTTCCCAGACCTGGGCTCGAACCCGCGTCCCTTGCATTGGCAGGCGGATTCTTAACGACTGCGCCACCAGGGAAGTCCCGGGATGAGAATTTTAAACATGAAGTTCAGGAAGACAGCCAAAGAACCAGGTATAGATGTGCAGCAGGAGCTTAAAAATGCACACTTGAAGCTCAGAAGAAATGTCAGGGCTGGAGAGAGATTTGGGAGTCGTTCATATAGATGCCTCTAAGGAGTGAAACCTTGGGATTCGGTTAATTTCACTGGGAAAGAAGAAAGGGCCCAGTCCAAAACCTAGAGAACACTTAGATCACAGTGAGGTGGGTAGTGGAGGTGGAAGAGCAAAAGGAAGACTCAACACCAAAAAAACAAAACGAGGAACGAGGAAGGGGTCAGAAAAGCGGGAGAAAACCCCAAATAGTTCAATCTCACGGACATTAAACAAGGAAAGGATTTCAGGGAAATGGTGGTCAACGGTGTTGAATCCTCGAACAAGACTGAGGAGGATCAGGCCTCAGAAAGTAGAGTATCCCTTACCTTACATTCCTACTGTCCATCCAAATTAATTTCAGGCTGACAGTGACCTCGCTAGTAATAGTGAGCCTCTAAGAAACCGTCTTAATCATCAGCCTCCATCTGTTCCTTCATTCATTCCTTCCCTCACGCACCCACTCCTCCAGCCACTCATTTAATCAGCATTACTGAGTTCCTGCTCCAAGCCAAAGCCCTGCCAGCGTTCTGCAGATACTGAAACAAATACAGTATCTGCCCTCCAGCTTAACGAGGAAGACAGACCTGGAAAAATAATGACCACATAGTGCTAACATTTCAGCATCGACTTATTGAACGTATATTCTGGGCCAGGCACTAGGGGAGGCACTAGATATACAAACACAAACAAGAGGTTCCTGCCTCCGGGGCTCAGAAAAACAGCTGGGAAGGCAGACGGAATTAGAATATGTTGCAATGCGGACTACAAATATGAGGAAATGTACAAATTATGTGAGAGCGCAGAGCAGGAAATGAAGCTTGTAAGACAGTCTGTGAAATAGGGACTATTCATATGTCCATTTCACACACAAGGAAACTGAGGTACAGGGAAGTGAGGTTACAGCTGTGAGTGGCAGAGCCAGGGTTCGAGTGTGGGTCTGTGAGACTCAGGAGCTCAGGTTACCCACTCTGTCATCCTGCCTGAGGGCCTCTTCCAATACCCCCATTCCCTTTCCACTGTGCCACACTGGTCACACCTCCAAGGGCACAGGGCAGGTGATCAATGAGTGCGGAATGAATAAGGGAAGTGTGCAACCTCACAGGGCTGTTGGAAAGGTTCACTGAGATGAGTACCAGGTCATCTGAGGTCACAGTGTAGGGTGGTGAGGATATAAAGACCCCACACCCAGAGGAGCTCTGCTGGGTGGGCCACTATTACCAAAAAGAGCAGTCAGGTAACCAGTGTGTCTGGACAGCCAGTGATAGGCATCGGGGAGCTTTGAGACTGGGGGGCAGGACCTCAGTCACAGGGACTGGGACGGGAAGGGGCAAGGGCTAGGCACAGTCACAGCCCTGGAGGGCTCGCGCTCTGAATGCAGGGGCTCAGGGACCCAGATCTAGTTACCCAAACTAGGCCAGCAGCACAGAGAGGCGACAGCCTGCCGGGCTGACCTGGTCCCTAGTCCACCAAGCCACGAGAAAGCCCTCTGATGGTGAAGGAGGAGGAAAAAGAGGGGAAATCGAAGGGAGAGGAGGCAGAGAAGGCCGAAGAAGAGGAGGGTGGAGGAGAGGGAAAGGAGAATAACGGCAGCTGACTTTTACCCAGTGCTGAGGGTGGGCCAGGTGCTGGGCTGAGTGCTTTACAGGCAGTCAGTAACCCAACCATCCCGTGAGACAGAAACTAACATTTAACTCTCCATTTTATAGACGAGGCATTAAGTAACCTACTTGACGTTACAAAGCCAGGATTTGAACTCCGGCAGCCTGACCCCCAGGCAGGGTTCTAATCCACTGAACTTTCCTGGGTCTCGCGGTCTTACCGAGATGGGCTAAGCTTGCTAGGGGCAAGGGGCTCCGCCCGCCTCTTCCTGCACCTATCAGAGCCCTGCCGGCAGGTAGCAGTGGCCCTGGTTGATGATGTACATGTGACTAGTCAGCACAGCAGAGAATTAAGAATCTGCTCCAAATATTTCTTTTGAATTGCAGAGAGAAGGTGCTGGGGCGGGGAGCGGAAATGCTTCCATCTCCTCCTGTGAACTCCTCAGGTTGCCAATCCCTTGATCTGGAACAATGAAGATATTAACAAGGCCTTGCACCGGGGTCCTGCCCTGTAGTTTACAAAGCCTTTCACATACATTACTTAACGCGTCACTTTGGAGAAAACAATTGGAAAAAAAAAAAAAAGCTGGTTCTTGATCCTGGAAACTTTCCCCAAAAGATTGTGTATTCCTCTCCACTTCAATCCACATATATTTCCCAGATGTCTCTGGTCTTCCTGGAATTTCTATTAAGAATTTCAGCGATCCCAGCAAGAATGTTCAGACATCACAGTTTCTGCTAACATATGGAGCCCAGATCTCCTGGTGTCAAATTAATTTCGCTTTCTACCCCAGCTGGGGCCAATGCTTCCACAGGAATAGTAGCAGGGAAACAGGCTCCACCGGAGCTGAGGTGTCATTCCTGGTTTCTGTTCCATTAGCTCCCAATTCAATTCCCCCACTCTACTCAGATCCCCACAGCTAGACCCACTTATCCTTATGCCTAGAGGCTCAAGCCCAACCCAGTTCCCAGACCAACCCATTCACAGGCATAGGGGCCAATGCCTGGCCTTAGCCCTGAGGCTGGGGTATTAGGAATAGGCTGCTCTCCTGGATCTGGTACCCCCAGAACAGCTGCCTGAGAGGCCGTGATGCTCCCGGACCAGAACTCTCCCCAAGCCCACCTCTTACACTGACACAGTCTTCACAACTAGCCTCTTGCCTCGATTCCTATCCCTAAGTTCTACGTGTTGTCCTACCAACTATCTCTGCCCCCTTTAGAACTAGCGCCCTGGCAGATGAGAATATCTTACTTGTCTCTTCCCCCAACACGTGGCACGGAGGATGGTCCTCAATGCATGCCTGCTGGGTGGATGAGCCCTTCCGCCCGGCCTTGGCCTTGCCCACCCTTTTCTCTGGAGCTGGAACCTTGGCCCACTGATGGGTCTGGCCACTAAGGAGGGGACTTCTAGATGATGATTCCCCAATTGGCTGAAGATCCAAGCAATACTCACATACCCGCTCTTTAGCTGTGTGATTTTGAGCAGGTTACTGAACCTCTCGGTGTCTCAGTTTCCTCATTCGTAAAGTGGGGAAAGAGCATTGTTACCTAATGGGATTGGTGTGAAGACCAGAAGAGTAAAGAGTGAAGCTATGTTAAGTGCTTGGTACAGCGTCCATCCATATAAGTATCTGCTCCTGCCATTGCTATTACTGTTGAGTTAGTTACTGTGGACCCTTCAATGTTGACCATTTCCCAGAATGTCACTGCGGCCCCTGGGCCTGCTCCCTTGCTCCGCACCCACTTGCCTGCCTCTGCCTGTACCAAGGCCACTTCCCCAAGCATGTGTTCTGGCCCAGTGTCTGTATCCAGCACCAGGGCTCGATTACCTCTCCCCCACTGCCTGGCCTGCTTCTGCCATTAAGCCCATCATTCCAGACACACAAGTCTTAGCAGGCTGAACACCATCCTTCTAACAACTGTTCTCTCGGGGCCGGGCTAACCCTAGGGCGAGCGGAGGTGGGAGAAAGCAGTGGGGTTAGAGGGGTAAAGCAGCAGCACAAAAAGCTGGGCCACGTCCCTGGGAACTAGGTGTGGCTGGACAACCCTCTGCAAGCCGGAAAGACCACTTCCCTTGATGGCGGAGCCACCCTGGGAAGAGTTTGTCACAAAGCAGGAAGGCAGCTGGGCTGTTTGCTTCGTGGGGGGTAGGGGTCCTGCCAGTGCAGCTCCTGACATAATCAAAAGAGAATCCTAGCATCTCAGGGACTCAGGGTCACACTCTGAGAGAGGACAGTGGCCCACCCAGCAAGATCACTTCTTTGCTGCTCAGAGCCCTGGAGGCTCTGCAGACCTGCTGACGTGGGGAACGTCTGACACGGGGGTGCCCTTAGAACTCGTTTAGCCCCTTGCCTTTCTCCTACAGGTAAGGACACTTCAAAACTAGCCTCAAAGAATGGCTTGTCTTGGCAACTGGACCCAAGCACTTCTTGCTGGCCTATGACCCACAGCGTCGCTCTTATCCTCACTGCTGTGTTCCACATCTTCCCCATCTACACCTTAATGCCTGGTCCATTTGGTCCCTCAGCCTGAGCAATGCACTTTATGGACTTGGGCTGCACCTCAGGGCTTTTCACTGACTGTGCTGCTCCAGGCAGTGTCTGCACAGAGAACCTCTCCTTCAGCCCCAGCCAGACTGGTCCCCTCCTTTGCCTCTCCTCACGTGCATGCAGCTTCCAGGTCATGGGATTCGGGCACTGTGGCCCAGAAAAGCAATAATAATAGCAACACAAGCTCCTTGGCAGCAGGTGAGATGTTTTTAACTTTTAAAATAAAGAACAGAATACTAGTACAAATCTCAGTTTCAGCTCTGCTTAGCTACACGATCCTGAGCAAGTTATTCAACCTCTTCGAACATCAGTTCCTTTATCCATAAAATGGAAACTACACGGGATACCATACCTGAGTGCCTGGCAGTAGGAAGAGCTCACTAAATTCTAACTAACAGATGATGTAATAAGCTTTACATCTTCGCCATCCATCAAGCTGGTGCCCCAGGGCTGTTGCTCAGTAAGTGCTGAGTGAAAGATGTTTCCTGACCTGATCAGCCCAACCACCAGGTGAGGCAGGTAGAGGAGACCCTGGCCTCTCCAGGGATGGAGAGCTGAGGCTGGGTGGCTAAGTGACTTGTCCCAAGTCAGAGTTAGTAAGCAGGAGAGCCTGGACTGGGAGCTTCTGTTTCCTGACTCCCAATTTGCTGTTTACTATTTTATGTCACCTGATCAAATTTAGGGCCAGAAAGGAATGTAGAGATTACCTAGCATATCCTATCATCTCAGAATGTGAAAACTGAGGCCAGAGAGACCAAGGACGTTTCACAAGACCAAAGAGCTAGTCAGCTGGGGAGTAGAGCCCAGGTCTCTGACTGCCAGCTTACTGATCTACCAACAACACAACAGCTTAGCTTGCAAAAATCACCTCACTGTTCCTAGTTCAGCAAACATGGTCATCCTAGGCTCCAGGCTACCGCAGCTTTCTAAGGAAACACCCAAGTGGTAAGTGCAGAGCCCTCCTGCAATGACAGACCCGCCCTCAGAGGACCAGATTCATTCTTCACAGAGGGTACACTTCCCACGTGATTTGAAAAAACGTGTCAACGCGAAGCTCAGTGGCAATCAAGAGTGCACCAACAGTCACAAGCTCGGTGGTATGGAGTACCATGTTTGAAGTGGACCCTACAGAGTTTCTGGAATGTCAAGCATGAGCTCTGAGAAACACCCTACTTGGCAGGTCCTCTAAAGCAACAAAGACGGTTAAATGAGGCCCAAGTAGCACAGGATATTATTGTTTACATGCGACCCTTATCCCAGGGCTGTGGGAAATGGAGCCAAATTCCACAAGCTCTTTTCTCGCGAGAGATGCTTGGCAAAACAGAGAAGGCCAGCAATGCTTCTTGGTCCGCTGTTCTTTCTTGAAGTCAGCTTCATTTGAAAACAAAACATGATGTCCTCAGAATTTAAGCTCCGACCCTGGGGAGATGTATTAGGTTGTTCCACTTGGAATTAATCTGAGGATGCAAAAGTCAAACGAGCATCATGTTTGCCTCACATGAGGAACACATGAGGAGGGGGCAGAGGTGAATAACTCATTCATCAATGTAACAGAAAAGGGATATCCACTGCTCTTTGAAAGGTTTCAAAATTCAAAGGGTTTCAGCTGAAACACGAGGGGATGTTTTCTGTAGACGAAAGTCGACACCTTGTATTCTAATAGTCCTTTTTTCCCCTTGAAAATATCACCAAACACATCTGTTACACACTTCCTTGTAGTTGGGCCACGGTGAGTGCAGAAGCCTGTGATTGATGGAAGAGGCCTGTCTCCGTGCTCACGGCATGCCCCGGCCAAGCACACAAATCAGGAGTACCTTGCCCTACATCCTCGAGCACGGGCAAGCTAGTGCAGGCATCCACAGGCTCAGCAAATGCCATGCTTCTTGGTTCCCTCCGCTTCCGATATAAATAGCCACAGCAAATCTTAGACAAGCGGTCTGTCTTGGTTAGCACACTTGCGTGGGTCTTGGCAGTAAAGGAGAAAGGCCTTTGGAAAGCACCATCTTTTTGGACAATCTAAAAATGATAACATTTTGCAGTTGGTTTTACTCTTACTGCATTCACCTACCACTTACTGCAGGTCAGGTTCTGGGCTAGGTGTTAGAGAAGAAGAAAGGAGAAAACAATCAATTCTGTCTTATGGAGCAGGGATTGGGCTCGATATTTTTTGAGCTGGTCATGTAGGACATGAACAGAGCTTTGACAGACATGGGGATGGGGATGGAGTACTAATGAGAGAAGATGTAAGAAGGAAAGAAGCTGGCTAATGGCTCATGCACTCATTTGCTTAAACAGTTGGACTCACTGGATTGTAAATGGTTGGGGCTGTCTTCTCAAAGTGAATGAGTATATTCATGGAACACACACTTGTTATTAATAGGACACAATGCCTTTTTGCAAAAGACTACATGGAGTAGAAAGCAATGGACTCCCATAACTATGTTAGTATTCGTTTATAAGATTTCTGAAGCTTCTAATAAACAGGAATTTGGTCTTGTCTAATTGGGTTTTAATAGTTCAGACAAAATTAAGAGCTAGAGGAATTTTATATGGCTTGCTTTTCATTCAAACTTTCTATAATCCTCATCTCTTTAGAAGCTATAAATTATAACTTACCCTCATAAGATTATAAACAAAGCCTATAAGTACAGGAAAAAAAATTAATCAGATATTGTTAGTTTTATTAGATAACAAATATTGCAACCAGAGTCCTATGCCTGGTCAATAACGCCACAGGAAAAGTCATTCATTACTTTCTAGCCTATTGGTGAGACATTTTATGAAAATAAAAATCGTCTCCTATACTGTTAGAACATACACCTGTAAAGGTACATTTTACATCTATACCATGGATGGTAATATTATGTCTATGTCATTAACTGGGGAAGCACCCAAAGCTGAGGATCAATTATTCTTCATTGTTTGAAATTCTCAAAGGTCTTCTACGGTTCAGAAGGAATCTCTCATTGTTACGTTCCAATGTCCTGAAATATATACCTAAAGAATTCTAGGTATTTTCATTGTTTTAAATAAAAAGAGGTATTTATCCCAGTTCTTATTAAACTTGCAAAATTACAAACTGGCCAGAACCCAACCCAGGACACATCACAGAATCCAGAGATGAATGGTTCTATAAAAGTAGCATAAAAGCAGGGAGGAAACCTCTAGGAAAACAAAGGGTGGATGGGTCAGGGAGCTGAGTTGGGTAGGACTTGGGGCGGGGGGTAGAGGGTGGGAAGGCAGCCTGCAAAAGAAGGACAGGAACAATGGACAGAGGTTAAGGTGGGAAACTTTTTTTTTAATGTGCTCCTTTTTCTCTCCTTATCTTTGCCCTGAGAAGACCATTTTCTGCCCCTTTGCCACCGGAAGGCATGCTAGCCATAGACCTGTACCCACCAGGGGTGGCAGGGTAACTTCGGGGTGGAATTCAGGGCTGGCTGGAATGATGGGTCCTAGGTAACATGTGCATATAGATTGGCTGTCCCTTAAGAGTTCTTCCCTACCTGAATCCACACAACAGTAACCCTGAAAGCTCCAGGACTACAACTGGGAGAGGCTTCTCTTGAAAGAGAGGAATGCCGAGGCCCAGTCACCATTTGTAACACTAGAGGTTTTCTCCCCGGAGGCATATCTTCCCTATCAAACTCACTGAGGGGCACCAGCCAAGGTTTAAGGTTTAGTTTCTCCTCAGAGTTACATATTACAACCCAAGATAGCCAACAACTCTAGTGGAAGAGAATCTCACTAGGAAAAACAGCCAATGGGTATTCCCTGGAAAGTATGGTGGGACAACTGAGAATGGCAGGTGAAACTGGGATGGGTTGTACATTCTCTAATACCAAGTGAGTACAAGGGGCCTGTGGCAAAAAGGACTGAAGCAGCTGAAGGAATCTAGCCCCTATGCATTCTCAAAGCTGACCTGCCAAGACTCCCTTCTGTGACAGAATCCCACATTAAGGACAAATTGGCGAGAGTGAAATCAAAATGGAGCAGCATAGTTTCTTCTCCTGATCCTCCTGTAGAGAGCAACTATATACTCTGGGAAAAATATAAAGAAACCACAATATGAAGAGACTGGAGGATGAACAGAAGCAGGTATATTCTGAAGGGGAGTTGACACAAGGTGAGTTACCCATTTTTACAGCTTTTAGACTGAGGGCAAACTAAAACTGCTAAGTGGCTAGGACACCAAGAATAAGACACCAACAGTAAATTAACAATCTTGCTGGTATGAAGAACTATAGGACAGAGTTCAGGACCACAAGCATTGGAAAGTAAGGGGCGAATCCTGGAAAGAAGAGAGCCAGAGACAGAGGGAGCTCCAATTTCTGTCTATAGACCCTCCCAAACTCAGCTGACTCCTGAACCACACATAAGTGGGAAAGGATTTAGCTAAAGATCAAAGCCCTGAACTAAGATTTCAACTACCACCAAGAAGCAAAGTTTAGAGTTTAAAATCTAACCACATCAACTGTCCACCAAAACAATAAAATCAATATTTTTTGAAGGAATAAATCAGAATCCAGAGTACCCATAAGATAACACTGAAAATATCCAGGCTACAATCCAAAGTTATTCAACATATAAAGAACCAGGAAATTGTGATCCATTTGCAAGCGCTAAAACAACCAACAGAAAACAAACCTGAAATGACCCAGATGCTGGAATTAGCTAAAAAGAATTTTAAAGTGATTATTATAACTATGCTCAAGGGAGTAAGAGAAAATATGCTCACAATGAATGAAAAGATAGAAAATCACATCAGAGAAATAGGGACCATTAAAAAAAAAAGAACCAAATAAAAGTTGCAAAACTGGAAAAATATAATACCTGAAAAAAAATTTAGAAACATCATAGGATGGGCTTAACAACAGAATGGAAATGGAAGAGGCAAAGTTTCAGTAATCTTAAGGTAGAACAATAGAAATAGCCAATCTTAAGAACAGAGAGAAAAATATTTTAGGCAACAAAAACACGAACAGAGCCTCTAGCACATATGGAACAATATCCAAAGGTCTAACATACATGAAATGACAGTTCTAGAGGGAGAGGTGGGGGAGAATGAGGTAGAAAAATACAATGAATGTGTAATGGCTTGTTTCCCCCAATTTAGAGAAAGACATAACTTTAAAGATTCAAGAAGCTCAGCAAACCCCAAGAAGGTAGAAAAGAAAACTCTGGGAATATCAGTCAAACCACTGAAAACCAAACATAATTAGCAAATCATAAAAGCAGCCAGAGATAAACAATGCTTTATATACAGAGGGGGAAAAGTTTCAAATATGGATGACATCCGAAACAATGGAGGCCAGAAAAGAGCAACGTCTTTAAAGTGATGGAAAAAAAGCCAACCCAGAATTCTATACTCAGCAAACATATTCTTCAAGAATAAAGGCAAAACAAGGACATTTTCAGATAAAACAAAAGTTAAAAAAAAAACTTTGCCAGCAGACCTGAACTACAAGAAGCACTAAAGGTGTAGGAGAACAGCTCCACAACACGGTGCCCCAATGACATTTTTGGCTCTATATGGACCACTTAGTCAAGGCGTGACCACAGTTTAACCTGGGTCTTGGAAGAACACTCTGCAATTCCTCCTGGAGCAAAGGAAATAAGCAGCCTGGTGAGGATCTATCACAGGGCTGTTCTCATCCATCTCCCTAACGTCAGTTGACCACAGGACTTTCCACCATGCCCCACCCCCTCCTCAGGGTACAGCTAGCTGCATGCTATAAAAATATCTGCTGTTGTTTAAAGTTGACTCCTCAGTGGCAGAGCAATCCATTGTTCATGCCACCTGTCACCTGGCCCCTCTGGCTCAGTATCATCCTGTGGGACTAGAGATATCGGGTACTAGTGCCAGACTGATCTTGCTCTTGTTGCCTAAGTAATAAACTGAATCCATTTGGACTTGTTGTCTCTTTACCAGCTGAATCTATGTAAGTGTGACAAGCCAACTGAGCAGCTGCCTAGATACTACTTGACCTCTTGACAAGAGGAAGTTCTTTATCAGACTGAAGGGAAATTAACCAGATGGAAATGAGTTACTCCTTTAAAAAATGGAAGTGACAAATATCTTGCTAAATACTGAAAGCTATTCGTGTTCCTCTTAATTTCTTAAAATACATACAACTATTTAAAGCAAAAATGATGATGTTGTCTCATAGGCTCTATATGCAGATGTAATACATATGACAACTACAGAATAAAGGACAGAGAAGGGTTAAATTGACCTCTAATGTTGGAAGGTTTCTATATTTTATATAAAGTATTATCATATTATCTTTACTTAGACTGTGTAAAGTTAGAGATATATGTAGTAATCTGGAGAGCACACTCTAAAAATTACTATAAAGAGGAATATCTAAAAAGCCAGTACGTTTTTTTTCCTTCTATTTATTTATTTATTTAAAATTTTTATTTTATATTGGAGTATAGTTGATTTACAATGCTGTGTTAGTTTCAGGTATACTGCAAAGTGATTCAGTTATACATATACATGTATCTATTCTTTTTCAAATTCTTTTCCCATTTAGGTTATTACATAATATTGAGCAGAGTTCCCTGTGCTATACAGTAGGTCCTTGTTGGTTATCTATTTTAAATATAGCAGTGTGTACATGTCAATTCCAAACTCCCAATCTATCCTTCCCCCGAACCCCTCCCCACCTGGTAACCATAAGTTCATTCTCTAAGTCAGTGAGTCTGTTTCTGTTTTGTAACTAAGTTCATTTGTATCATTTTTTTAAGATTCCACATATAAGTGATATCATATGATATTTGCCTTTCTCTGTCTGACTTACTTCACTTAGTATGATAATCTCCAGGTCCTTCCATGTTGCTGCAAATGGCATTATCTCATTCTTCTTAATGGCTGAGAAATAGTCCATTGTATACATGTACCACATCTTCTTTATCCATTCATCTGTCGATGGACATTCAGGTTGCTTCCATGTCTTGTCTATTGTAAATAGTGCTGCAATGAACATAGGGGTACATGTATCTTTTCAAATTATGCTTTTCTCCAGATATATACCCAGGAGTGGGATTGCAGGATCATAGGGTAGCTCTATCTTTAGTTTTTTAAGGAACCTCCACACACTGTTCTCCATAGTGGCTGCACCAATTTACATTCCCACCAACAGTGCAGGAGGGTTCCCTTTTCTCCACACCCTCTCCAGCATTTGTTATTTGTAGACTTTTTAATGATGGCCATTCTGACCAGTGTGAGGTGATACCTCTTTGTAGTTTAGATTTGCATTTCTCTAATAATTAGAGATGTTGAGCATTTTTCCATGCGCCTGTTGGCCATCTGTATGTCTTTTTTGGAGAAATGTCTATTTAGGTCTTCTGCCCATTTTTTTGATTGGGTTGTTTGTTCTTCTGATACTGAGCCACATGAGCTGTTTGTAAATTTCGCAGATTAATCCCTTGTTGGTCACATCATTTGCAAATAATTCTATGGGTTGTCTTTTTGCTTTGTTTATGTTTTCCTTTGCTGTGCAAAAGCTTTTGAGCTTAATTAGGTCCCATTTGTTTATTTTTGTTTTATTTCCAATACTCTAGGGGGCAGATCAAAAAAGATTTTGCTGTGATTTATGTCAAAGAGTGTCCTGCCTATCTTTTCCTCTAAGAGTTGTACATATCCAGTCTTACATTTAGGTCTTTAATCCATTTTGAGTTTACTTTTGTGCATGGTGTTTAAGAATGTTCTAATTTCATTTTTTTACATGTAGCTGTTCAGTTTTCCCAGCACCATTTACTGAAGAGACCATCTTTTCTCCATTGTATATTCTTGCCTCCTTTGTCATAGATTAATTGACCATAGGTGTGTGTTTATTTCTGGGCTTTCTATGCTGTTCCATTGATCTATATTTCTGTTTTTGTGCCAGTACCACACTGTTTTGATAACTGCAGCTTTGTAGTATAGTCTGAAGTCAGGAAGCCTGATTCCTCCAGCTCCATTTTTCTTTCTCAAGATTGTAAAACTCCAGAAACTCTTATGTCATGCAGAATATTTGAAGTAAAATGCTTAAAAATAAAGTAAGTTTGTTTGCCCTAAACTTGAAATAAGCTAACATTAAACTCCCTTGTCCTATTTTGGTTGGAAAAGTGATAAATGACTTAAACAGTTTTTAAAGGCAATGAATAAGTGAACATGGGAATACTTAGTATTGTAAAGGTGTCAGTGACTCCCAGATTAATGTGTAATTCAATGCTATTCCAATTAAAACTCTAGCGTGGCTTTTAAAAATTTTTTTTGAAATAATTAGATTTGCAGGAGGCTGCAATATAGTTCATAGAGGCCACTGACTGTTTCCCCCAGTTTTCCGCAGTAGTGACACCTTGTATGATTGTAGTAAAATACAGTTAACTAGACCACAGAGCTATTCAGTTGTTACCAGTTTTCATATGTGCTCACATGTGTGAGAGGTTCTATGTAATATAATCACATGTGCAGACTCATGCAATCATATTCATAATTAAGATAAAAGATTGTTGCATCACCACAGAGGTACTCATTGATGCTACTCCTTTATACCCCTCATCCCTGACCCTGTCCCTTGGCAACCACTAATCTATCCTCCATCTGTATATTCTGTCATTTCAAGAAGCTTACATACTTGGAATCATACAGTATTGACCTTCTGAGCTTGGGTTTCTTCACAACCATCAAGTCCTCAGTATCAATCAAGGATTTTGTGTATATCAGTAAATCATTTTTTTTTTATTGCTGAGTAGTATCCCATGGCATGAATGTACCATGGCTTGCTTATTTATCACCCACTGCAGGGCATTTGGGTTGTTTCCAGTTTGGGGTTATTACGAATAAAGCTACTATGAATATTTGTGTACACATTTTTACATGAGCATGAGTTTTCATTTATCTGGGATAAATACTCAAGTACAATTGCCAGGTTATATAGTACTTATATATTTAGTTTTATAAGAAATTGTCATACATTTTTTTCTAGAATGACTATCATTTTACATTCCCACAAGCAATGTACGAGAATTCTAGTTTCTCTATATCCTCATCAGCATTTGGTGTTATCACTATTTTTTATTATAGCCATACTAATAGGTAGGTAGTGATATCTCATTATGGTTTTTTTAATGAGTGACTATATAATATGATATGATATAATATAACGTAATATAACATAATATAATATAGTAGGAACCTGGCATGAGCAAATGGTAAGAGTGTGTTATCTCATTATGGTTTTAATTTGCATTCCCTGATACCTAACGATGTTTAATGTATTTTCATGTGCTTATCTGCCATCTGTGGATCCTCTTCAGTGAAATGTCTCTTCATATATTTTGCCCATTTTCTAATTGGATTATTTGTTTTATTCCTGTTGAATTCTGAGAGGTCTTTATATATCCTAGATTCTAGTCCTCTATTGGATATGTAGTTTGCAAATATTTTCTCCCAGTCTGTAGCTTGTCTTTTGTTTTCTTAGCATTGTTTTTCACAGAGCAAAAGTTTTAAATTTTGTTTTGTTTTAATTTTTTAAGTTTAATTTTGATGGGTTACAATTTATAAATATTTCATTTTATGGGTCATGGTTTGGTATCGAGTCTCAGAATTTTTCACCAAATCCCAGATCTGTACATTTTTTTCCTCTAAAAGTTTAATATTTTACGTTTAAATCTGTGAATCATTTTGATCCAGTTTGCTTTAAAACACATTCTGAATAAAACGGTCAAAGGACAAGAAGAGAAAATTTACTTCTTCACAGGAAGAACCAGAACTACTAAACAAGTATGCGAAATTCAGTCTCACTAGTAACCAAAGAATGCAAAATTGCAACAATAACAAAACATATTTTAAACTAATTAAATTAGTAAAAATTTAAGCAATTTGTGCTGAAGAATTCCCCACACTCTGGGTTTGGTTGATTACATTGTTATGGTGTTTTAAAATGTAGGTTTTATTATTATTCAGGTATAGCTAGGCAAACAGATCAGGAGACAACTGCCATTGAAAAGATAGTTTGTTACTCACAGTTCTCAAGAAGGGGACATGGCACACCACACAGGGCCACACAGGGAACCACCAAGGTCAGCCATCAGGCAAAAGAAGTGAGGGGAAAGTATAGGCAAAAGCCTTTACTGTGGTTTTCCAAGAGATGGATGGGAGAAACAGGTCAAGCAAGAAGGGCAGCTTTAGGATTGGATAGTTTGAGTAATTTTGGCAGGCTCTGGGCTATAGGGGTGGTCCTTAGTTGTCTAGCGCCTGGCTCTGGGATGATTTAGGGCAGAGAGATAGTGTCCTGCACTGTGGAAGCCTGATAAAAGGAGGAGGATGGGGTATGGACTCAAGATTAGTTGGTTTGCATATCAAAGATGTGCTGTAGGTAAGTTGTTTATCCCAGATTAGCTAATTCTGGTAGGGTCAGTCCTGCCCTGGGTCCACAAGGGTCCACAGTATCAAAGCATCATAAATATAGAAAATAAAAAACATGAGATACACGTGGTGTTGTGGAGGTGGGAGTTTTGGTAATGGAGTGACTAGTATATGTCTTTGCAGTTACTGCATCATGAGTTTTCCCGAAGACAATAAATACAGAACTGAATATCCTCCCATAGTGGTCCATTTGTAGGATTTACTGATCCCAATGTACCAAAAGACAGTGTTTTTAAAGGAAAAGAAAGCCAACCAACAACAGTAGTTGGGCAGACTACAGGAATCTCAGGCCAAGCATACCAAAGGTGAGCTTTCCTCAATTTCCCAAAAGTCTCCAAAGAACCATCTGCTTCTGGCCCAGTCTCCTGACTAGAGAGATTCTGGATTAAGCCCTGAACTGCATGGTATTGAAGCTCCCACCATCAGACTATCAGATTTAACAATGACCGTCACTTCCCTATATTCTGGCTTTCCAGTTCTTACATATTCTGCTTCTTATGGAAATTACTAGTTGCAGGACACTTGCTACATGCCAGGCAATGAGAGAGGCTGGGTATAAACATCACCTTATTTAAGAGATATTGAGAAACAGACTCAAGCATATATGGAAATTTAGTATGAAACTGGCATCTCAAATCATCAATCTCAGTGATGAAGATGGCATTTCAAGTCACTTTTTAAATAAACGGTGCAGGGACCATTGGAAAACTATAAAATAAGATCCATACCTCACACCATACATGAGAATAAACTAGAAAAAAAAGGGGGGATCTAAATGTAAAAAATGAAACCATACAAGTACTAGAAGAAAACGTGTAAATTCCTCTTTATCTATGATGCAGGGAAAGGTTTTATAACTATGACTAAAAATCCAGTGAAAACAAAAGACTGACAAATTGGACTGCATAAAAGCAAATAATCTTTGCACAACAGAAAGCACTAAAAATCAAGTAAAAGGAAAGTTGATAAACTGGGAGAAAATATTTTTAGCATATATCACAAAAGGCTAGTTTCCTAAAATACGAAAAATATTCAACAATTGAGAGACAAAGGACCAAAAACCTGGCAGGAAAAGGGGGTGTGGCATGAACAGATAATTCACAAATATATATCCCTTAACATATGAAAAGATGTTTCAACTCACTCAAAATTAGAGAAATGCAAATTAAAACAACACCACGGTACCATTTCTCACCTATCAGATTGATGAAAATTTTAAAGTATGAGAACAATTTTATTTGTGAGACTGCAGAGAAACAGGCACTTTCAACCATGGCTGATGGGAATGCACATTGGTACAATTCTTGTGGAGGAGAATTTGCCAATAGCTAACAAACAAAACTAACATGCATCTACCTTTTGACCCAGCAATCCTACTTCTAAGAATTACCCATGAAGCTACACCTCTGACAATACAAAAATACATACATACCAGGTTTTTTATTGCAGCATTGTCTGTTATTTCAAAATGTTGAAAAAACCCTAATGCCCATACATAGAAGAATGTTTGAATAAGCTATGCTATATCCACACAATGGAGTTCCAATGCAACTGTAATAAAAGAATAAGGATTTCTATGAACTGAAATGGAGTGATTTCCAGCATAAGTGAGAAAAAAGCAAATTGTAAAAGAGTTTCTATAGTATGTTATCCTTCATGTAGGAAAGTATGGGATATAAGAAAATTTACAGGTATCTGCTCATTTGTGCAAAAAGAAATACAGAAATGGTAAACCAGAAGTGAATGAGCTTGCTTACCTATGGGGGGTAGGCAGGAACAGGGTGAAAAGAAGGGAGGTGAGAACACTATATATTAGGGTTGATCAAATATGTGAATGTATTTTAGATAATGAGTGTCAGCTTTCTCACTGTTGGAGAGAGGAGTTAAAAATAAGGGAAGGATATTGAACTACATGAGCTGTTTGTATATTTTGGAGATTAATCCCTTGTTGGTTGCTTCGTTTGCAAATATTTTCTCCCATTCTGAGGGTTGTCTTTTCATTTTTTTAATGGTTTCCTTTGCTCTGCAAAAGCTTTTAGGTTTAATTAGGTCCCGTTTGTTTATTTTGATTTTTATTTTCATTACTCTAGGATGTGGGTCAAAAAGGATCTTGCTGTGATTTATGTCATAGAGTGTTCTGCCTATGTTTTCCTCTAAGAGTTTGATAGTGTCTGGCCTTACATTTAGGTCTTTAATCCATTTTGAGTTTATTTTTGTGTATGGTGTTAGGGAGTGTTCTAATTTCATTCTTTTACATGTAGCTGTCCAGTGTTCCCAGCACCACTTACTGAAGAGACTGTCTTTTCTCCACTGTATATTCTTGCCTCCTCTGTCATAGATTAGGTGACCATAGGTGTGTGAGTTTATCTCTGGGCTTTCTATCCTGTTCTGCTGATCTGTATTTCTGTTTTTGTGCCAGTACCATATTGTCTTGATTACTGTAGCTTTCTACTATAAATAACCCAATGAAAAAGTGGGTGGATGACCTAAATAGACATTTCTCCAAAGAAGACATACAGTTGGCCAAAAAACACATGAAAAGATGTTCAACATCACTAATTATTAGAGAAATGAAAATCAAAACTACAATGAGGTATCACCTCACACCGGTCAGAATGGCTATTACCAAAAAATCTATAAACAATAAATGCTCGAGAGGATGTGGAGGAAAGAGAACCTTCCTACACTGTCGGTGGGAATGTAAATTGGTGCAGTCACTACGGAGAACAGTATGGAGGTTCCTCAAAAAACTAAAAATAGAACTACCATATGACCCAGCAATCCCACTCCTGGGCATATACCCTGAGAAAACCATAATTCACAAAGATCCATGCACCCCAATGTTGATTGCAGCACTATTCACAATAGCCAGGTCATGGAAGCAACCTAAATGTCCATTGACAGAGGAATGCTTAAAGAAGATGTGGTATGTATATACAATGGAATACTACTCAGCCATAAAACGGAATGAAATAGTGCCATTTGCAGAGACGTGGATGGACCTAGAGACTGTCATACAGAGTGAAGTAACTCAGAAAGAGAAAAATAAATATTGTATAATATGGCTTGTATGTGGAATCTAGAAAAATGGTACAGATGAACTTATTTGCAAAGTAGAAATAGAGACACAGATGTAGAGAACAAATGTATGGATACCAAGGGGGAAGGGTGGGGTGGGATGAATTGGGAGATTGGGATTGATATATATACACTACTATATATAAAATAGATAACTAATGAGAACCTACTGTATAGCACAGGGAACTCTACTCAGTACTCTGTGGTGACCTATATGGGAAAAGAATCTAAAAAAGAGGGGATATATGTATACGTATAACTGATTCACTTTGCTGTACAGCAGAAACTAACACAACATTGTAAAGCAACTATACTCCAATAAAAATTTTTAAAAAAATAAGGGAAGGAGGGAGGTTAGGATGAGCCCTGTGCTGTTAGGTTGGAATTAGAGATATCAGTGTGAACTCATGGTGTTTAAGAAAGAGGAGAGATGCAAAAATTAGTGGGCAAAAGCATAATGATAAATAGGATATCTTCATAGTCTCAAAGTATCTCTCCACAAGATTCTTATTAGTTACAAAGGGAAAAACAGTAACTTTAGGGTGGAGAAACCAGCAGACACCCCATTAACCAAATGATCAAAGTTAATATCACCAATACCATAGATATCATGAACCTCCAGATACAATGCACTGAGAAGCGCACACATACTTCTGTGGTATTCTGGCCAGAAAAGCATAAACTCAATATAATCATAAGATAACATCAGACAAACCCAAACTGAAGAACAATCTATGAAATAAGTGATGAGTACTTTTCAAAAGTGTCAAGGGCATGAAAGACAAAGAAAGACTGAGGAACTCTTCCCAGATTAGAGTGGGATCATGGATTAGATCCCCAAACAGAAAAAGGACTGGTGAAATTTGAATAAGGTCTGTAAGTTAGTTAATAATATTTTATTAATGTTAATTTCTTGGTTTTGAAGTTTTACTATGATTATATAAGGTGTTAACATATGGTGAAGCTGGATGAAGTGAACTCTATGTACTATTTTTGGAAGTTTTTGGAAGTCTAAAATTATTTCAAAATAAAATCTTTTTTTAAGTTTCTGCCTGAACCAGCACCAAATTCATTAAGGGTTCCTCAGGTTATCTTTCATGTGGAAGGTCAAGAATTGGACTGCAGCTTGGAAGGTCTAAAGACCTCAAGACCTTGCTCCTTTAGGATCCCAAAGCAAGGTGGGTAAAAGAGGTAACTAATAACCAAGTGAGGGCAGGAGGCCCTTCTAGTTTCTGGATGAGAGTGAAAAGGAAGATTATATCCATGGGCAATTAATGAATCCTCTTTTTATGACTGAGGATAAATTACATAAAACATCCAAACTAATCTTAAGAATTAATTTATAAAAGATAAGAGGGGCTTCAGTTATCCAATGTAACACAATTGGAACTGAAACTTAAGCACTCCAAGGAATTCCTTGGTGGTCCAGTGGTTAGGACTCCACGCTTTCACTGTCAAGGGCCCAGGTTTGATCCCTGGTCGGGGAACTAAGATCCCACAAGCCACGTGGTGCAGCCAAAAAAACAAAAAAGAAATGAAATTTAAGCAGTCCAATTTTCCAGTTAGACAAGGAAGTTCAGATTCTGACCCTCCTTTCTCAGTAATAAGACTATATACAGTGGCAAAAATTTGGGCAGAACGAAAAGGACCAAAAATAAAAATTTTTTAAAAAGGAAATTCTACACAAGAGCCCTAAGAGGAACAGAGAGGTTCCTCTCCTACTTAGCCCATTCCCCTCCCAGGAAGGGAAAGAACAAATGAGGAAAGAAGTGAGGTTTTGAAGCTGTTCATTGGTCTCTTATCTGTTGACCCCTTACTGACCATTTCTTGTTACCGACAAATCCCTCTCCCTTTAACTTTACAATCTGCCATCTTAAGTTCAGCGTCCTTCACTTAACATCTAAAGCTCTCCGCAGCATGGCCCTAACCTTTCTCTCCAGTCACATGTTCATTTCTGAGGCATAGAGCTTAGTGGTAAAGTGATGGATGCTAACTAAACTTATTCTGGTAATCATTTTGCAGTATATACATATATTGAATCACCATGTTGTACACCTTAAATCAATACAATGTTATATACCAATTATATCTCAATAAAACTTGAAAAAGGAAGGAAGGAAGGAAAGGAGGGAGGGAGGGAGGAAAGGAAAAAAGAACTTAGGCTTTGGAGCCCAACAGACCTGGTCTGAATTCCTGTTCTGCCATCTCTTAGCTGGTGACCAAGTTACTTAATTGCTGTGAGAGCCTTAGTCTCCTGATTTGTACAGTAGGGATGATACTGTCTGTAACTAATGTGATTGCCGTGAGTGGCAATTAAACAAGACAATGCATGCAAAGCACTTAACGTTACGCATGGCACAAAGTAATGACTCAATACATGGAGACTACTACAAGTCCTAAATGGATCCTATGATTCTCACCTTGTTACTTTTACTCAAGCTGTTCTTGCCTCCTAGAATGCCTCCGCCTGTAGAAATTCTATCTGTTCTTTAAGGCCAGTCCCCAAAGCCACCTTCTCAGGAAGTCTTTCCTTTTGTTCCACTAGGACATATTCTATCCCTGCTCTGAATGTCCAGTTCATTTGCACTCCTCCGCTGGCACCTCCTTCACACTGATAAGTGTACCTGGGCACTGCTCAAGCCTGAGCCTGAACTGAGCAGGTGCTCCGTGAAAATTACTGAATTAAATCCACGTAATGCCCAAATGTTACATGATTTTCTAGAATTTTTAGTAAGAATTCCAAGTATCTGAGCAATCTCGATTAATTCCAGGTGCCAAGTTTCTGCTAACAACCTCAACTCAACATGACCAATAACTGAATCAGGGGTAAGAAAGCACAGAGCAGAGGATGGTGGGGAGGAACTCTGTTGACATTTGCTGCCTATGACAATGTTGGCCTCCAAGATGTGCATGTGTCATATATGTGTTTTGGGGGCCTGCTACTGTCATTTTCTGTCTGTCCAGATCCCTTTCTTTGGGGTTTGTTAACTATGGAGAGCTTGAAAAACAGTTCACAAGCAAACATATGCAAATGCTTTTTAGGTAGATGGGAAAGATGACATTTGCCTGTTGGAAGGAATAAAGGAATAACTCTGATGCCCCTCTCAGCCCTGGTATCTCTTGCTCTGCCTGCCTCGAAACACCAGCAAGTAATGCCAAGGAAAAGAAAAGTGTGAAAAACATTCACCCAACTCTTCCCTGAGAGTTAAAGGTATCTGAGTCAATGCTGAGTTCTTAGGGTTTGGATGCCGACAGGTGTGCATTACCCATATGGCCTCAGTGGGCACTCGTCATACAGTCACAGATGAGCAAAAAGAACTGCCTCCCTGAAGAGGGAGGAAGAGAGATCTCCACCAGCTCTGTGGAGATGCACTGACAGATTCCAGACCAAACAAAGCTTTGTGGGTTATTTTCCCTTCTTACTCCTGACTTGGGAATGTTTACTGGCGTGCGAGTATATCACTCTCCATCGTTAATGACTCAGAGGGAGTTTGAGGGCCACGGAAAACCAAGTAAGTGGTCAATTCAAGTGGAGTTAAAGTAAGCAGGTTGCCTTTAATATTATGTTAGTGAAATTAATAATGCTCAATTATCTTTGAGTCTTTCACAGTCAGACTTAACACGGGAAACATGGTCCACAGCAGCGCAATATATTGACACACATTAGGATGTCACAAAAATGGGACAGAACAGCTATTCTCTTGAATAGAAACAACCCTAGCTTCATGTTCCAGCCTCAAAATTCTCTCCCTCCCTCTCTTCTCCCTTCCTTCCTGGCATAGACATTTAATGAATACCTACCATATACAGAGCCCTGTGACAAGTACTACTGGAAATACAGAAATGAATAATGTTGTGTCCTCGGTAATTTGCAAGTTTAACAGGGAAGAAAAGACTGTAACAAAAGCAGAAATGAGCCACTTGAGGATCCTACAAAATAGCCCACAAACCTCAGACACTGGCTCCCTCCAAATAAACTCAATCCTGGAGATGTGACCAAAGTAAGAGGAGTGTTGATAGATCTGAGAAATTAAAGGGAACTTTGTGAGAGGGTTCTGGGGAAGTCTGCCCATTTATATTTATTATAGGTACTGTCTTATTGGACTTATTTCAAAGAGAGTCTTTGTGGGGTAAACTTTCTGAGGCCCTGAATGCCTGACAATATTTCATTCTTACATTTAAATAATATTTAGCTGGGTATAAAATTCTAGGTTCCAAGTTCTTTCCCCTCAATACTTTGAAAATTAACACTCCCCTGTCTTCTTGTATTTTGAGTACTGAGACATCAGTATGATTTTGTTCCTTTGTAGATGATCTGCTTTTTCTTGCTAGGAAGTCTTCTCTTTGTCTTTTTTTTTTTTTTAATAAATTTACTTATTTATTTATTTTTGGCTGTGTTGGGTCTTTGTTGCTATGTGCAGGCTTTCTCTAGTTGTGGTGTGCGGGCTTATTGCGGTGGCTTCTCTTGTTGCGGAGCACGGGCTCTAGGCACACAGGCTTCAGTAGTTGTGGTACGTGGGCTCAGCAGTTGTGGTTCATGGGCTCTAGAGCGCAGGCTCAGTAGTTGTGGCGCTCGGGCTTAGTTGCTCTGCAGCATGTGGGATCTTCCTAGACCAGGGATTGAACCCGTGTCCCCTGCACTGGCAGGCAGATTCTCAACCACTGCACCACCAGGGAAGTCCCTTCTCTCTGTCTTTGATATTTAAAAAAATTTACTAGTATGTATCTAGATATAGGTTTACCTTATATATCCTGTTTAGCAACTCTGAATCTTTTCAAACTGAAGTCATCCATATTCCACTAAGACTGGGGAATTCTTGGTCTTTATTTCTTCAAATGCTTAACTCCTCTCCAGTTCTTTTTTCTCTCATTCTTGGGTTCTTATTAAACTGACGTGACACTTCTCTTTCCACCTTCTACATCTTCCGTGTTTCTGAAGGATTTTTTTTTCGTATTTTTCAACTATTATTTTAGCTCATTAATGTCTTCTTCATTTGTACCCATCTTGTTATTAACCTCCCCCCACCATCAAGTTCTTTATTTCAACTCATATTTTTCATAGCTGATATTTCTAGATGATTCTTCTTTGTAACTGTTTATTTTTGCTTCATGTTACCAATACGCTCCCTTAGCTCTTCAATGATATACTAGTTTGTTTTCAATTATTGTTTTGACTAGTTTATTAAGTTTGCTTTGTCTGATAAGGTCTGTTAAGTTTGTTGTCTTTCTTTTGGAATAGTTGCACTCATAAGTTATGTTATTTAAGAGGATCAATGTTCAGTAACTCCTAAGGTTACCACAGCAGTTTTTTTTTTTTTTTGATTGGGCAGACCACCTTTGTTATAAGTTTCAATCAGATTTCTCAGATTAATGTTAGTGACTCCACTCTCATTCTGTTAGGTTTAGGTTATACATTCATCCTTCCAGGGGTTTATTCACCCATCCAAAGAAACAAACTCTTCCACATCATGCTTAATACATTAAGGTTTCTGAGAAAATTCAGTAGAGGCAGAATTCACCTGAGGGGCTCTGCTTTTCACCTATGATAACCACTGACAGAAGTTTGGACTCTCTTTGGGCATGGCTGCACTAAATTTAAAAAGTGGGGTGAAAATAGCACTTTCCTGGGAATTAGTAGACCTAAGCTCCAACCACAATTCTGTCACATAATAGCTGTGTGATCTTGGACACATCACCTAACTCTCTAGGCTTCAATTTCTTCATTTGTAGAATTAGGGTTGAACTGCATCATCTCTAAGGTCCCTTCAAGCTGTACAAGTCTATCATTCAGTCTCATACGGATATACCATTCCAAAGAAACATCAGTATTTTATGTAGAGGAATCTACTGCTTTAGAAAAAAAAAGTGCATAAATTTACTTTTGTAAACAGACAACCAAAAAACAGTTCTTTTTATTCCAAACTATAGATCCAACTCTCCACACCCACCTTGTGCCCTTAAATCTGTGTTTGGAAATGTTTGAATCATGTAAATATGAGAATTAGAAACACTATAATAATCAGTTGTGAAGCTATTTAAAAGAATTTTTTTATACAATTTTACAGGTTACTTTCCACTTACAGTTATTACAAAATATTGGCTATATTCCCCATGGTGTACAATACATCCTTGAGCCCATCTTACACCTAATAGTTTGTACCTCTCACTCCCCCATCCATTGCCTGTCTCCCCTCCCCACTGGTAACTACTCGTTTGCTCTCTATATCTGTGACTCTGCTTCATTTTTGTTATATTCACTAGTTTGTTGTATTTTTTAGATTCCACATATAAGAGATACCATACAGTATTTGTCTTTCTCTAACTTATTTCACTTACCATAATACCCTCCAAGTCCATCCATGTTGTTGCAAATGGCAAAATTCCACTCTTTTTACGGCTGAGTAATATTCCATTGTATATATGTGCCACATCGTCTTTATTCATTCATCTGTTGATGGACACTTAGGTTGCTTCCATGTCCTGGCTATTGTAAATAATACTGCTATATGCAGATGGCCAACAGGCACATAAAAAGATGCTCAACATCGTTAATCATCAGGGAAATGCAAATCAAAACCATGATGAGATACCACCTCACACCTGTCAGAATGGCTATTATCAAAAAGAGCACAAATAACAAATGTTGGTGAGGATACGGAGAAAAGGGAACCCTTGTACACTGTTGGTGGGACTGTAAATTGGTGCAGCCACTGTGGAGAACAGTATGGAAGTTTCTCCAAAAAACTGGAGTTACCATATGACTCAGCAATTCCACTCCTGGGTATTTATTCGAACAAAACAAAAACACTAATTTGAAAAGAGACATGCACACCAATAAATTTACTTTTATGTGTAGACCATGCAACTTCCTATAGAATAATTGAGAAAAGAGGAAAGTCTAGAGTCCAATTTGCAAGTTACTCTGCAATAAAGCTCAGTTTCTAACCATTTCCTTTATTAATCTTACTCCTAGCTATAGACTACCTCAGGGCATTTTCACAGCGTTCACCAATCTGTTCCCATTTAGTTTTAGCTGCTAAATCTATAGACTCCAAGTGCTAAATACTAGATTAATAGGTCCTTACTAAGAGTTCCAATAGCTCAGCTAGCTCTTGTGCTCCCAGCTTAATCTCTCTTGTCTTCCCCAGTAATCAGCCTTTGCATAGTTCCCAAGTCTCAGCCCCTTTCTCCAGTTCCCATTATTTTTCTCTCCTTGAATCAGAGTTTGTGAGCTGCTTTTTATGCTAGAGGCACATGATGTCATTGTGTCTACCCCCAGCTGTTCTTAATTTTCTCTCAGCTCAGCTCTCTTGGAGGACTCTCAGCAGGCCCAAAGACACAAGCCTCCCTTCTAGGGTGCAGATGAAAAGCTGGGGTGGAGGCGGGGAAAGGGCAATTCACCAACCCATAATGACTAATCCTAGCAAAATAAAGGGCAGGGCCCTTTTAAGAAACAGAGCACTCCAGGAGAGGGCGGAGCCAACTGAATAAGCCCCAGACTCCGATGAGACAAGCGTGCTCCTGGAAGCTGTCATAGCAACAGGAGTTCGCTATCCAAGATGTCGACCATCTCTCTACCTTAGGCAGTTCTCTAAGACCTGAGAATCATGCTCTGAGCGCTGTCTTGAATTACCTGGCTCTAACTACCCACAGTGTCAGCCTCCTGCCTCCCACCAAGGACTGGCCTTCTCTGTTTAGAGAGTTAAAATGGATTGTGGGGAACTCTAGACAAATTTAGCTCTCTCCTCCACAGATGCCCAGTGTTTTGTGGTGGTGTAGAAAATGCCCCGATATACCAATTCACATGACTCATAATTCTTATTGAATTTATGTTCCAGTATCCATAAGCGCTGCTTGGAAAATGATGTAATGATGCTTTACACAAAGGAATGAATCTCTGAGGTGGAAATTCTTACTATACAATGGCGCCTGGCTAGAGCAGATGGGATAGTACCCATACTAGTAACTTTGAAATGAGTTTCCCACTGGGATAGTGGTAGAAATATTTTTCCCTCATTCTACTTAGACCAGCAGCCAGTTGAGAACAAATCCCTCCAGAGCAGGGCAATTTTGATGGAGGAGAGTAGGAGAACACAGCGGAAACCCATGAGGCAGGACCTAATGGATGAGATAGCAGCAGTTCTCAGCCCTGACTACACAGTAGAATCTCTGGGGGGGAGGGGGGGGGTGTTAGCTTTTAATTTTATCTTGAAATAATTTTAAAATTACAGAAAAGTTGTAAAAACAGCACAGACAGCTGCCACACACATTTCATTTAGCATTTCTCACATCAAAATTTTACATAACCATAGTGCAGTTATCAAAACTAAGAAATTAACCTAGGTACAATACTATTAACTAAACTATAGATTTTATTTGGATTTCACTAGTTTTTCCAGTAATGTCCACTTTCTGTTCCAGGATCAAATTCAGGATACCATGTTGCATTTAGTTGTCATATCTCTTTAGTTTCCTCCTATGTATGACATTTTATCAGTCCTTCCACATCTTTCATGATCTTGAAGAGCACTGAGCAGTGATGTTGTATAATGTGCCTCACAAATCTTTCCACTAATGTCCTTTTTCTGTTCCAGGATTGAATCCAGAATATTATGCTGCATTTAGTCATCCTATCTTCCTAGTTGCCTCGAATTTATGGCAATTTCTCAATGCTTCCTTGTGTTTCACGACCTTGACAATTTTAAAGATCGTCACGTACTTTGTAGAATGTCCCCCAGTTCGGGTTTGTCTGATGTTTTCTCATGATTAAATTGGGATTATGTATCTTGGGAAAGGATAGCACAGAAGTAAAGTAGCTTTCTCATCACATAGTACCAGGAAGTACATGGTATCAATATGACATACTGGTGATGTCAGCCTTGATGACTTGGTTAAGGAGATTTCTTCCAGTTTTCTCCACTGTAAAGCTACTATTTTAAAAAACTATTATGTTGATATAGTTGTAGATTCACATGAAGTTGAAAAGGTGATACAGAGAAGTTCTGTGTACCCTTTACCCAGTTTCCCTCAATGGTACATGTGTATATTCTTGTAAATACCACTACAATCAGAACAATTTCTACAATCAGAAACAGAACAATTCTATTACCACAAAGATCTTCCTCATGCTACCTCTTCATAGTCACAACCTTCCTCCCAACATACCTAACCCGTGGACACCACACATCTGTTCTCCAGTTTTTAAATTTTATCATTTTAGAGAATGTTATATAAATGTAATCAATCAGTCTGTGACCTTTTGAGACTGACTTTTTCTACTCAGCATAATGCCCATGATATCCATCCAAGTTGTTGTGTGTATCTGAAGTTTACTCTTTTTATTGCTGAGTAGTATCCCATGGAATGGATGTACCATAGTTTGTTTAACCACTCACATATTGAGGAACATTTGGGTTATTTTCACCTTTTCATTATTGCAAATAGCTCTGCTATGAACATTCATGTACAGGTTTTTGTATGAATGGAAGTTTTCATTTCTCTGGGATACATGACCAGGAGTGCGACTGCTGAGTTGTACGGTAAGTTTATGCTCAGTCTTGTAAGAAACCACTAAACTATTTCCCAGAGTGGCTGTATTATTTTTACTTTCCCACCAGCAGTGTATAAGAGATCTAGTTTCTTCATATCCTCACCAGCATTTGGTATTATCGCTATTTTAATTTTAGCTGTTTGAATAGACATATAGTGATATCAAATAATGGTATTAATTTGCATTTCTGTAATGGCTACTGATGTTAAACATCTTTTCAAGTGTCTATCTGTCATCTACATATCTTCTTCAGTTAAATGCCCATTGCCATTTTTTGCTTATTTTCTAATTGGATTATTCTTGATTCTGTTTAGTTTTGAGAGTTCTTTATTTTTTGTCGAATATATGGCTTACTGATATTCTGTCCCAGTCTATAGCTTGTATTTTCATCCTCTTTAAGAGGGTCTTTCACAGAGCAAAAGTGTTTAACTTTGGTGAGTTCCAATTTACCTTTTTTTTTTCTTTATATGGATCATGCTTTTGGTGTCAAGTCTAAGAACTCTTTGCCTGGCCCTAGATCCAAAAGATTTTCTCCTATGTCTGTTTTCTGAAAGATTTATAGTTTACATTTTGCAAACTTACATGGTCCATTTTTGGATAGTGTCTGCATAAGGTGCGAAGTTTAGGTTAAGGTTCTTTTTTTTTTTTGCCTACGGATGTTCAGTTGCTCCCATACCATTTATTTAAAAGGCTATCCTTCCTCCATTGACTTGTTTTTGCAACTCTGTCAAAAATCAGTTGAACATATTTGTGTGGGTTTATTTCTGGGTTCTCTTTTCTGTTCCACTGATGTGTGTGTTTATCCCTCTGCGAAACCCCACTGTCTTGATTAATGTAACCATATAATGTCTTGAAACCAGGTAGACTGATTCCTTCCACTTCCTTCTTCTTTTTCAAAATTGTTTAGCTATTCTAGGACCTGTGCCTTTTCATATACATTTTGAAATAGTCTTCTGAAAAGAACTTGGAAGTGATCACTCCCATCCTTTCAAGAAAACTGGGCAAACCAAAAAAAAATCAATGACTTTTCTTGGACCCATCAGAGAACCAAGGTTGCAGGGCAAACCACCACCCCAAAATCTAAAGATTTAGGAACATCCAGAGAGATACAGCTGTAATTTACTTACCTAGAAAAGAAGGCTCTGGAATATAAACTGGTAGGAACACCAAAACTGGTAATTTTGACAAATTGCTGGAGGAAGAATGTGGACTACTGTAAGAGTGAGAAACTTCTGAGGACTGAAGGCACAGGGGCACCCCCCAATTTCAGGAAATCCACCAAATTCTCACAATAAAGATGTGAATAAGATCCTCTCGTGAATCTGGCAGGGGGAGGGAAAGAAAAATCATTGTGAAGTATACCTAGAGCCTTCTCCATAACTCTACAAGGAAAAAGACTTTGCCACACCTTATCCTAACTGGGGAACGGCATTCCTCCCACTCCAGCCTCCCTCTAGCCAACTTTAGAAAACCACACACAAAGACAACATCTTTAAGGAAGACAGAGTAGGAGGAACACCTTACAAGGGAACAAGCATAAGAATTATATCAGACTTCTTGTCAGAAACCATGCAAACAAGAAGAGACTGGAATGAAATATTTAAAGTGTTGAAAGAATAAAAACACCAATCCAGATTCTATATCTGGCAAAATTATCCTATAGAAATGAAACGAAGTATTTCTCAGTAAAAAACAAAAATGGAGGGAAATAAAAGAAGACTTGTCCTGTACAAAAAGTTAAAAGAAGTTCTTCAGGGGGAAGGAAAATGATGATAGAGGTCAGAAACTTGGATCTTCATAAAGAAAGGAAGAGTGTCAGAGAAGGAATAAATGAAGGTACGGTAAAATCTTTTATTTTTCTGATTCTTAATTGGTTTAAAGATAACTGTTTAAAGTAAAAATAGTAACAATATACTGATTGATTATAGCATATGAATAAGTGAAGTAAATTACAATAATGTCACAAGGGATGGAAAGGAAGATTTAATAATACTCTGTTATAAGGTACCTGCACTACATTTAAAGTGTTATTTGATAGGGATTGCATTGAATCTGTAGATTGCTTTGGGTAGTAGAGTCATTTTTGCAATGTTGATTCTTCCAATCCAAGAACATGGTATCTCTCTCCATCTATTTGTATCATCTTTAATTAGTGTTATTTGAAGATGAACTCAGTTAAAAATGTATATTGCAAACTCTAGCGCAACCACTAAAAAGTTTTAAAGAAGTATAATTGATATTCTAAGAGAGGAGATGAAATGGAATCACAGAAAATCTCAGTTAAAACCAGAGAAGGCGGGAAAAAGAGCAAGGGAGTAATTTTCTTTGCTCTGAAGTCTACTTTATCTGATAGTAATACAGCCATTCCCACTTTCCTTTGAATAATATTTGCATAGCATATCTTTTTCTGCTTTCACTTTCAACTTACTTATATACTAACTAGAAAATATAAATAGTAAATAGTAAAACTACTATCTGTCCCTTTCCATACTTTATTAGAACTGAATTACTAAGTCCAGCCCACACTCAATGGAAGGGAATTAATCTCCACCACCCGTAGGGAGGAGTATCAAAGAGTTTGTGGACACATGTTGAAACCACCAGAGCAATTATTAAATATTTTGGGGGTGACAATTTGAAGCTATGCAAATATCTTGCCCTCCAAAATTATTACTAGGCCTAGTTCTCTTTTTTTGAGAATGGTATTTAGAAAACAAGATGTGGTTCTAGGTAAGCTCAATTCTATTTGAATGTTGCTGCTTTTAGGCCCTTCCAGTAGAGAGAGCGAGGGAACACAGGCATGTAAAATAATCCATGTATACACACATATAAATATTAATGCCTGAATCTACTTACCATTACATGTATATATTTATATATGGATATAGATAAGCTTACATTTTTATATGGATATCTCTGATTCTAATCCAGTACCACAGAGTTTATTCTAGCTTTCCCTCCTTGCTTATTTGTAATTTCTTTCTATGACAGACTCTCTGAGTTACCTTTAAAAATACAGATGCCTGGAGCCCTATCCAGCATCAATTAAGTTGGATGCATCCGTATGTTTTAAATATACACCCAGGCAAGACCAAGTACATCATTTGTGGGGCCCAGTGAAAAATGCAAACGTGGGGCTCCTTGTTCAAAAAGCGGGGTAAAAGTGTCACTAAGGTACTACAATGTACAGATTTTTCCTTTCTTCTGCAGCCTTTCATTCAACTTGTCATGGTATTTTCTATTTACTACTCAATATTATTCTAAGTCAGGAAAAAGTAAAAATCACAATTATCAACATGTACCTTACCGTTCATCTTTACATTGTACAATACCAGTTTTAAATAAAAATACCAGAGCATTTAATTCATATGCAGGATCACCAAAATTGCACAATTTGTACTGCATGCCCCAGCCCTGGAAGGTGCCTTGAGCTGGCCAGAAGAGATGAACACAAAGTCAGACTCAAGAAAGTTAGTTATAAGGAGGAAGAAAGGGTCACCTACACGTGGAGTAGGCCCAAAGGACACTCTCTAGGGCATGGGAAGGCACTCATGAGGCAAGTGTAGACCCTTACAGGCACCTGAGAACCCTACCCCATGACTTGTGTCACATGTGTGTGCTCGGGCTTGACAACTGTTTGGTTTCATCCTTCTTCTAGCTGCTGGCCTGACATGCTGTGCCTTATCAGAGGGCAGGGAAGTTGACCCAGGCATCTCCCTTCCCGAGGCAGATGCCTGCCACCCCATCCGACAGCATATAGGCACCTCTCAAGGGTATTACCACCTCCTCACAAGGATGCTCTAGGTACCTGGATCAGGGATGGGCAAGAGATTCACCCCCACTGAATGTGCGTGGTGCTGTGAACCAAGGGCAAGGATGGTCACTGCCATGCCCAACCTTGAGGGGCTGCAGGGTGCATGCACCTGACTTGACCCTCCCCACATCGAGGCTCCCGCTGGAGATGGATGGACATGGATGCGGGTGGGGGAGGGTAAGGGAGACTCGGGCACCTGGAACGAAGGGAGTGGCAGTCAAGAACCCATCTTGAAGATATGGGGAGGTAATGGGAGGTGGAACCATATGTGAATTGAGCTTCTAAGCCCCCAGTACATTCTCTACTGTCCCACTGGACTTTACTTACAAAACACAGGTTCAAAAATAAAATTATTAAGAATTTCAAATGGCAACCACAAGGCATTAAACCCACAGCATGGAGCCCCCTTCTGAGCAAGGGGCCCTGTATAATTGTGCTCCTCATATGACTCTGAAGATGTCCATGTCCCCTCTCCCCCTCCACCTGCTGTGATTCTAATGTTCAGTCAAGGTTGAGAACTACTGAGCCAGATACTGCAAGGGTTGGTGGTCAAGATGGTCTTGCTCAAACCAGCTCCCAGGCTACCAGAGCCCCTCAGAAAACCATGAATGGAGAGACTGACCCAACAGTAGCTGAGAGGAGGAGACCAGACTGTGTATCACTGCCTGAGGCTGTCATTACAGAGATCACAGTAAGGAAGCAGGGAGGTCAAACAATCAGTTTTAAAGAGAGGCTCTCATTCCTCTCTCTCTCTCAGAGCCCACAGCCTTACCTCAGTACCTGCTGGTTGCATGTTGGCCTGCCCTGTCCAATGTGAGGGGTTTTAAGGTACAGGTTATATACATCTAAGCAAAGTGCAGGTACCAGCTAAGTCAAGGAGGCCACCTTTCTCAGCAACTTATTTTCTTACCTATTTTACCCACCAGCAGGTTAGGCTCTTAGCAAGGAACCCCGAGGCTGCTCCAGGCAGCCATCTTAGCCTCGGTCCACAGCTTATCAGCTGAATTCCAGAGGCAGAATATACAAATCCTCTCACCTCTAGCCCCTAGCGTGACATAAGCTCCTCAAGGGGTTTCTTTCCTTTTCATTCAACCTTGATTCTTTTTTAAATTAAAAATATTATTTTTTAATTTTTATTTATATTGGAGTATAGTTGATTAACAACATTGTGTTAGTTTCAGGTGTACAGCAAAGTGATTCAGTTATACATATATATGTATCTATTGCTATATTTAAAATAGATAACCAACAAGGACCTACTGTATAGCACAGGGAACTCTGCTCAACCTTGATTCTTTTTAGAACATTTTAGCCTCTGTCACCTTCTGTAGCTAGCATAGCAAACACTCACTTAATATTTGTAGCCTAATTTGCTTGCTTCTGGCCTGCTCATAGTCCAGGTCTTAGAGTCTTTCTCTTAACTTCCATCGCCTTTCTTGGTTCCTCACTCAGGCAAAACTCCTTCCACCTCCTAGCGTTCTCTTTCTAACCTCTCTCTGGTACCCTAATGGTGCTTTATAATACCAAAGTATCTGTATTTACATTACAGGGCAAAGAGAAATAAAATGAGAAAATATACACACTGGGGGACTAATCACAGGCCCTTTCTGCCACTTTGGTCCTGAAAGTCAGTCCCCTGGGGAAGATGGACAAGCGCAGTGTCAAGAACCAGAGCTCTGGAATTTGAATCCTAAATCTGCCTCTTACCAGGTTGCCGTGTGACCCTGGACAAGTTACTTAACATCTTTGTCCTCTGGATTCACTCTCTGTCCTGTTTTCCTCCCCAGGAAACTGGTATGGATTATATCAACAGGCTTGACTGGTCCCTGGCTTCTGGTTGGATTTGGTCAGAAAGGAACTCTGGCCATTGATCAAAGATTGGGAGAAGAGTGTAGTTTCCTCCTAGCTTCCTGCCTCTGAAGTCACTCTGTGGGGAGTTAGCTATATCCCTTGACCAAATACCACTGCTCATCCGAAGGCTACCTGCTCTAGAGGTCTCTCCTTCCAGAC
>NW_020172767.1:910936-961266 GCF_003031525.2 Neophocaena asiaeorientalis asiaeorientalis
CCTGACTGAAGTGTGCCATATTTCCTGTTAGGACCCTGACTAATGCAGAGCCTTACTTCCATTGCCTTTAAAATGGAGATAGCAACACCTATATCACAGGATTGCTGTCAGAATTTAAACGAGACAAGTTAAATAAAAGTATCCAGCAATGTCTGGCACAAAATACATGCTGAATTAGCTCCCTCCTCGTTTTTTCTTTCTTCTTCAAAAGCTATTTTTTTATTTTTGGGTTTGAGTCCTAACATTGTGACTTATGAGCTAAATAATTTTCAACAAGTGCTTTCACCAATCTGAACCTTAGTTTCCACATTTGTAAAATGGAGTTCATTTAACAAATTCATCCTACTAAAATTAACAAAGCTTCTACTATGTACCAGGAACTGTTCTGAGCAGTGATTTAAGACTATCCGTCTTGCCTGTGTCACAGAATTATTGTAAAGATCAAAACAGCAATGAGTCCTTAAATACCACAAACTTCCAAAACTCACCCAAGATGAAATAAACAGTCCTATTATCATTAAAGAAATTGAATCTGTAGTTGAAACCTTCTAAAAAAGAAATCTTCAGGCTCAGATGATTTCACTAGCAAATTCTATACAAAATTTAAAGCAGAAATAACACCAGTTCTATACAATCTTCCAAAAAATAGAAAAGGAGGAAATGTTTCCCAACTGATTTAATGAGGCAAGCCTAATACTGATACCAAAATCAGACAAAAACAGTTCCAAAAGAGCAAGCTACAGACCAATATCCCTCATGAATATAGACATAGACATCCTCAACAAATATTATCATATCAAACCTAGCAATATATAAAGAAATAATACACCACAATCAAGTGGGGTTTATTACAAAATTACAAAGTTGGTTCAATAACAGAAAAATCAGTCAATGTAATCCACCATATTAGCAGTCTAAAGAAGAAAAACTACATGATTAGAGGCACACCTTGGAGATATTGTGGGTTTGGTTCCAGACCACTGCAATAAAGCAAATATCACAATAAAGCAAGTCACATGATTTGTTTGGTTTCCCAGTGCATATAAAAGTTGTATTTATACTATACTGTAGTCTATTAAGTGTGCAATAGCATTATGTTTAAAAAAATGTACACACCTTAATTTAAAAATACTTTATTGCTAAAAAATACTAACCATCATCTGAACCTTAAGTGAGTTCTAATCTTTTTATAATAATAACATCAATCACTGATCACAGATCATCATAAAAAATATAATAATAAAGAAGAAGATTGAAATATCACAAAAATTGCCAAATGTGACACAGAGACACAAGCGTCCCAAGTGCTGTTGGAAAAATGGCACTGATAGACATGCTCAATGCAGGATTGCCACAGATCTTCAGTTTGTAAAAAAATGCAATATCTGCAAAGCACAGTAAAGCAAAGAGCAATAAAATGAGATATGCCTGTATATCAATCAATGCAGCAAAAGCATTTGGAAAAAAGTCAATATATATTAGTAATATAAATTCTCAGCAAATAGGAATAGAAGAAAAGTTCCTCAACCTAATAAAGTGTCTCCAAAAAATCTACAGATAACATCATACTTCATGGTAAAAAGACTGAATGTTTTCTCCTTATGACCTGGAACAATGCAAAACATTGTCTCTCACCACCAAGTCAACATCACACTGGAAGTCTTAGCCAATGCAACAAAGCAAGAAAAATAAACAAGAAGCATAAATATTGGAAATAAATAAAATTCTATTTGCAGGCAACATAACTGTCTAGACAGAAAATCCCAAGGAATTGACCAAAAAATTTTCTAGAAATAATAAGTGAGTTTACTAAGGTGGTAGGATATAAGGTCAACATACAAAAATCAATCATATTTCTATATATTCCCAATGTTACCATTGGAAACTAAAATTTAAAAATATACACATACACACACACACCATTTACTGTAGCTCGAACAAAATGAAATATACTTATGTGTAAATCTAACAGAATATGCACAGACTCTGTATGCTAAAAACCATAAAACACTGATAGAAGAAATTTTTAAAAGATCTAAATATACAGATAGATATACTGTGTTAATGGATTTAAAGAAACAACATAGTAAAAATGTTAATTCATGCCAAACTGATCTATAAATTTAATGCAATTCCAGTCAATATTCCAACATAACTTTTTTTTAGATAAGTAAAATTTATTTGAAAAGCAAAGGAACTAAAAGAGCTAAAATAATTTTGAAAAAGAAGAATAAATTGAAAGAATAACACTATCTGACTTCAAGACTTACTGTAAATCCACACTAATCAAGACAGTGTGGTACTGACAAAGGGAAGGAGCCATAGATCAATGGAACAGACAGAGAGTCCAGAAATAGACTCACATGAATATGGCCAATTGATTTTTGACAAAGTTGCAAAAGCAATTCAATGGGGAAAAAGTATTTTCAACAAATGGTACTGAAACAATTTTACACCCATATGCAAAAATATAACCTTGACCTAAACTTCACACAAAAATTAACTCAAGGTGGATAATTGATCCAAATGTAAAAAGTAAAGCTATAAAACTTTTAGAAAAGAAGAACATAGAAGAAACTCTTCATGACCTTGGGTTAGGTAAAGAGTTCTTAGATATGCTACCAAAAGCATGATAAACTGGACTTCAAATTTTTAAAGTTTTGCTCTGTGAAAGACACTGTTAAGAGAACGAAAAGATGAGCCACAGGCCGGGAGGAAATATTTTCCAACCACATATCTGACAAAGGACTTGTATTTAATATATAAAGATCTTTCAAAAGTCAACTCTTTATCCTCCTAACCATAAGATCATTCTAATTCAACCTGCCCTCACTGAGCATGTGCTCTAGGCCAGACCTAGTGCTGGATACTTTCACATCCAGTGTCTCACTGATTCCTTATACCAATCACAATTTAGGTAGTGATCATTATCACCATTTTAGGATGAGAAAACTGAGGCATCAGTGATAAACAGAGAAAAAATAATAAGATTGATGGGAAACTGGAGAGTAAGGCACTTCAATCTTAATCCCAGATTATACCATTTTGATTTCCCATACTGAGGACATGTTATGATTCAGAGAGTTAGTAAGGGTTTTTAGAAAGAAGAAGAGTTTTCACTGAAATAAGTAGCACTCTAGGTAGGAGAAACCCGGTCATCTAAACTAAGCCCAAATTAGGGGCATTTGCCCAAGTTGTTGGCTTTCATGCCTGCAAGATACAGCAGGAGAGACATCAAGTGATTAAAGGAAAGACTTCCTGGCTGACCAGGGGCTTCCATGTTCCAATATATGGATGGGTGAGCTCATAGAATCTTTGTCTTCAGGAGAAGAGATGTTCTCAAGAGTTTCTTTCAGGTTAAGAGATGAAGGAGAATGGGGAAAGTATAACAGAGAAGTCAAAGAAAGAAAACGTACCCAAAATGCCATTTCTTCTGCCTTAGCAAGGTCAGTTCAACAGGTTATCATGCCTTCCCTCTTGCCTCCTTTCTAATTTCATTCTTTAAATCACAGATAAAGTATTTAGCTTCATTACTTTCATTAGACACAATCATTAGTGTGAATCATAGGATCAAAAAGCCCAAGTGCCTTTTGGGAAATTCAACTTAACCAGATTTTTTCTTCCTCAGTCTCATAATATGAACAGTGATGTGGTGATTTGTCTATCCAAGATCATCGACCCCTTTGCACCTTTTAAAAACCTGTCAAAACTGGTGTTGACGAATGTAGATACTGGCTTCAATTTTAAATAGACCTTATGGCATAAATAATCTAACACTAGACATGATTCTAGTAAGTAGAGGCGAAGCCAAATGGGCTACACAAGTATAAAGGCGGCCCCTGTATTAGGGAGAGTTTGAATCACATCGCATTTGTGTGAAGGTTTTCCATTTGACAGAAATAGATTTAACACAGTCCATTCAAAACAGTCTCATTGCAATTCATTGGGGGTTTTAAGAAAGGTGGAAAACCTTAAACAGGCACACTTTATTCTAAAAACCCTTTGTCGGATACCTGTACACATACAAAGACAACAGTCAATAGCAAGAATAAAGGTTTTATCTCATTTCCACAGTACTTTTTTCTTAATATACCTCCAATCAGCAATGCTCTACCTCTGGAATTCCAAGCTCAACTTGCATCTAAGCACTGTCAAATGAAAAGGAGATAATAAAATTACTAGTGTGTTACAAGGTGATTAAATTTACATAATGCCTCTGGATTTGATTAAATGCCAGATCCCCGCTCCAAAAAAAATTACCTGTAGAGGCATTAAATCTTACAGCCACACACTTCACTGCATTTACGCTTTATCCACAGAAGCTCCGGTTTATCTTAGCAGAGATTACTGCCAGCCCTCCACAGGAACACAACATGTAGGTAATGCCTGGAAGCTTATTCAGGAGAGTGGCAGGGACTCACGTAGCTGATTTTCAGAATAAATATCAGAAAAATGTGAGAGAGACAGTCATTGTACTCATCCAGAGAAAAGACCGTAGTGCAGACTCAGAGGCAGATTTTTCTACTCTACCAAAAATGGAAGGGCTTCTTAAAATGCTATCCAAATACTTTCTCCCTAAACCCAAGGCTTTCCTCCCATTAACAAACTCTGAGGAGCTCACCATGGGCTTGCTCTTCCAGGAGCACACTGGTGAGGAGTGAGGCCACAGTGTGCCAGATTTGAAATCATTCCTGTCAAATTGGTAAGACGATTTATGCATGTTCTCTCACCCTAAATATTAGCGCACGCCAGGATCGCATAGTGGGGCATTTTCTCATCACTCAGTTGCTGCACAGCCCTGGATGGCAGTCTTTGAAATAAAAACATTCACACAAACAAGTAAAAAACAACAAAAACCTATGCATTATAGTTTTAACAGGCACCAAAGCATAAGGCGCTATGATACAAATTTTGGAATACCTGTCACACCTATTGAAAAAGATTACACAAAAAAAGTGCTCTTGAACATCATTTGCCAAGCCATTGGAAAGGGGCTGGTACTGGCTCGGAAAAGAAATGTGCCTTACCGCTTTTCAATGGAACACTAAGAAAAGGGACTATAGCATCAGCATGTTGCTCACTTACTGGGTCCAAACTGCTTTCGTCGGAGAAAATTGATTACTTCTCTACCAAGACTGATGTAAACTAGTCATTCCACATATTCCTAGCTTCAGTTAACAGAGTCTTAGCTGGGGAAGTATAGAAATCTAAACTCTACCAGAGCTCTTGGTGTTGTTCAATGTTCTATACATCCATCCCTTTCAAGGGATCCTACTGTTTGCTAACACATGTGCATCAATCCCTTGCTAGTCATTCACTGAGATTTAGAGGTAGCTATGGTCTACCTACAGCCTACCTACAGTGTGCCTGCACTGCATTCAGTGAAGGTAAGACTCGGGTTTCAGGTCAATGCATTATCATTAAATCATAAACAGTAACCACAATTGTGGCAGGCAGGTTGCCTCAGCAACCTGAAACAGTACTTTAGTATATGTCTGATGGACAGTACTTACAAAATAACCTCCTAAAAAGTGCCATTATTGGGCTATTTTCCAAGCACACAACAATTTGAATATAAAAAGACCAAATTCCCAATTGCCGGCACAAAGTAAAGTCCGTAAACTAGTGGATTAACATTTTCTAAGCATTTTCTAAGCATGGCCCTTAAAAATATGTGTGAGCACAATAGATAAATAGTTGTCAAGGATACAGGATGTGTTTTAGTATTTCCAAAAACTCGTATTTCGTTAGTTTTTATAATAATCATTTGGAAGGCTAAAACTAAAATTTGTTTTCCCGCAAAATGTTTTTCTTTATCACACCGGTTTATTATGGAAGAGTTGCTGTGAGTCATGAGACTGCCTTGTTCCATTTTTCTTTAAAAAAAAAAATCCCCAGGGAACTCAGGGAATTAAACTCATAAATTTAATTTCAATATCTGGTAAGCGGTGGGGACAATTATTAAGGCAGTCATTTATGAGTACCTAGGGGAAACCCGAGTGATAAACAGTAGTCAATATGGATTCTTCAAACACAAATCATACCAAACAAAGCTAATTCCTGTTCATGACAGGATGACAAGCTGAATGGTGAAAGAGGATGGAACAAAGTTAACATATCTTAGAGACAGAAGCATCTGATGTAATTTCATCTGACATTCTTATAGGAATACCAGAGAAAGACAATAAATAGAGCTAGTAAAAGAGAAACCTAACGTAACAGCTAGAACTGGTTTAGTATAAACTCAAAGTGAATGGAACCAATGACAGGGTAGGATGAATTTCGAACGCAATACCACCCAGATCATGAACAACTACTCTCAGGTTATATCAACATGGATTGTAATCTTAGTCAATATAATCAAAATACATATAGCTACATACACTGTTGGGGAGAGAAATAAATTAAATGCATTATTGATACATTGGAGCTGTTTAAATCAATCGCATGTGTTGTGTATTATAAAGTCAAGTATTTCCCATATAGAGAATCTTCATCAAATGAATACGAATGTAACTGGAAGGTATCCGTCTGTACAAAGAGGCCACTGAGAAGCACATAGAGACTGTGATGATACAGAAGAGATTCCTCTTTGTTTAGGGGAGGGTGGTAATCCAAGGCTTCTTTTGTCTGCAGAGCAAGTCCATAAATGGTCAGACTTACCTCTCCAGTTGTATTTCCAGACCAATCGCCATTCCCCTAGGCTTTCACACCTGAAGGCTGTGTGGTCCCTCAGCCTAAACTATCTTTTTTAAAGTGCCATTAAAATGTCTTCCTGTAATAGTCTCGTCAATCCTTTAAAACCAAGCTCAAAATCTTCTTTCAAACATAATATTTCCAGATTCCCTAATTAAATTTAATTTTTCACTCCTCCAATACTCCCACAGCACCTTGTTTAAACTTCTGTATATACCTTTATTATTATCTTCCTTGTATGAGAGTGAACAGTGTACATGTTGACTTCCCTGTTAGACTGTGAACTCCTGGAGGGTGAGAGCCATGTCTTAGTCATTCTTTATCTTGTTCACAGCAGGTATTCGACAAGTATTTGTTGAATTGAATTGGATTGGGACTGGAATAAACACATCATCTAGACATTTATTATTGCAAAAGTCCCACAATTCCAGGGCAACTGCTATTGGTTTGACCTTTCCCTTTCCAGGTTTTCAGGTTTATCTTCCCATGCTTGGAATAAAATAAAACTGAAAACCTGAAAATAAGTAAGTAAATACTCTTCCAACTATTCAATTTCTATCAGTTAAGAAATGAAAGGCATTTACCTGACATCTAGAATGGTCTTTCTTTTGGACTCCAAGGGACTTAGAAATTCCCAATTCAGTGACTGGGCCATGACGTCCAGATTCTGAATCCCCAAAACAAGAAGGCAAGGCAGTTGGAGAATCAGGACTGGAGATAAAAAAAAAAGAGAGAGAGAGAGACCAGAATAGAAATCATCTCCTAGTTACCATGTACTTTATCTTGGACACCTCATTCAGATCAATCTGAATTCCAAGAGGCAACACCCAGGGAAGGCAGCATTGGTAGGGAAAGTGGAGAACTCTGATCTGGAAAATAAAATTAAAGACCACTTCCCTCTTGTAGATTGGTGGTTTTGGTCAAAGTAGGGGTTGTAAGCCTGTGTTTTTAACTGAGGTGGAGCATGAAGAGATTAAACAAAAATGCCCAATAGCTGCTGATTCTGCCTGAGGTCTTCTAACAGTATTACACAGGAAGGACTGTGGGGCTTCGTAATGTGGGAATCCCTTTTCAGCTGGAATTGTAAGCAGGAAGCGCCTCCTCCCACCCAAGATGCCCTCCATGGCTTAGCTCCTAAGAATATGCTATTCCAGCATGCGAGAATTCAGCGCCACCCTCTTGCACAGAGCCTAGCATGCAGCACATACTCAGGAAGTGGATGTTATGGCCTGTCCTTAGAGAAGCACAGGCTCACAGATAAACTAGGGTTGCTCTGTAATGACTGGCTAGCCAAGAAGTACTTGCTGACTTAGGGAGACAGTACATGTGCTGGTTAAAAGCACAGCTTCTAGGGTCAGATGAACCTGGGTTCAAATACCAGCTCTTCCACCTACTAGCGGTGTGACCTTGGACAATGTCCTTAACTTTTCTGTGCCTCATCTATCATTTGGGAATAATTATTGCACATCCCTCATGAGTTTGTTGGAAGGATTAAAGGAAATGACACATACAAGTCTGATGTACAATAAGTGTTCAAATAAGGGTGTGCTAGAATTAGCAGTTCCTTGAGGGAGGACTCAAATTGTACATGGCCAAATGAAAACTAGTAAGGACAGAACATGTCCAAATAAGAAGAACTTTATAGTCAATGAGGCTGGACCAGAAAATATAGGCTGAAGCTGAAGGAGAAACTCTTATGAAAAGGAGGAAAGAAACTGTCATCAAGGGTTGAGACAAGCCCTGGAGGCTGGATTGGCAGCTCCCTTGAAAGTGGTCCAAGGCCAGAGTGGATAAATGGTGTGCAGGTAGGGAAACCGATCAAGCTAATTTTGATTTCCCTGAAGCATCTGCAAGCCGTTGGAATCCTTCAAGTGTTGGAATGCATAACTGGGTAACACCCTCAATATACAGAAAAGGTAAAAGAAACCTGAGGACAGTGAATGAAAATTGAGTTTATATATTCAAAAAATTGGCCATCTTTAGTGCCCTCTATAGAAAACTCATCAAAACCTCAGGGCTTTCCTAAAGTCACGTTTAACCATGCAGCCTTAAAGGGAATCAGCAGGACTGCATGTACTGACGTGGAAAGCGTGCCAAGATATATATACGTAGAAGTGAATTTACAAAACTGTTTCTAGCTCTAGCCAGTGTTTCCTGAAAAAGCATATATGTGTATGTATGAACCTATATGTATATAGTTGCATCAATGTATACATACATACACTTCTGTATGCATAGAAAAGTTCTGGAAGGATACACAAGAAATTGTTACTGATGATTATGCCTAAGGAGTGAGACTAGGGACGTGAAGGGGCTCTTCATTTCATATCCTTTTGTACTGTTTGCATTTTTACTATGAATATGTATTACATTTATAATTTAAGAAGGAACAAGACAGAAGAGAATAACTAAAACCTCAGACTATTGTACGGTGCTTTGCATGAAGTAGAGCCCAGTAAATGCTTCAATGAATGGATGAAAGTCACTCAATTGTCCCATCAGTTGGTATATGAGAAGGGAGAAAAGGATATAAAAAGAAAAGAAATAAAAGGGGGAGAATATAGAGATCACAGAAGCAGCCTGGAGCAGTTTTCACTACCTCAAAAGAGGAAAACTAGAAGGAAAGCTACCAGAGGAAGGAGCTGATGAATACCTTCCCTGCCCCAGTGGCACCTGTTGGCCAAGATTCCAATGTACTTGGCAAATACTGTCCGCAGACCTATGAGAGGGTGTAAACAGAAGGCTCTTTAAGGAGCTGATCAAAGCTGGGCTGTGCTCCAAACAGGGAAGGAGCGGATCAGAAGTTAATGTCCTCCTCCTGCCCACAAAAGATGCTTTGCCATGAGGATGCATCTCAGTAAGGAGCCCAGGGACTCCATGGAAAGTGCAGTAAAACATCCCATATTGGTAATGATATATGCCATTTGCAGAACACTACGTTCCCAAATATGAGAGTTTATTTTAAAATGTCCTCCCACAAAGAACAGTACAAATTAAAGGTAGAAAACCCTATTAGGTCATCCACTTTCTCCTAAAGGCCTAATGCAGACTATATTCTGCCATATAAATCTTAACGCTTTCAATGATGTATGAGGAGGATTTACACTAACGAATCCTAAATGGAAAACACAGGCACAAAGTGGCCAATACTGACTGCAAAGGAAAGAGAGTTACCTTTACTGATTCATCCCGAACTCTGAACTGCCAGGATGTTTTTTAATTTATATTTTTTCAAAGAGTTACAACTTCATTGTAGGTTTAATGGATGGAGCTATCAGAGTCAAGTTAGAACAAATGAACACATATGGCATTTTCATTGATCAATGCAATTTAGTATGCTCATGGCAGACAACTAAATTCCTCAGCAAATATGGGGAGAAACAGGGAGATCTGGTGAACAGCAATCCAAGTGTGCCTTTATTTTAACAAGGGCAAATACTCTTTGGTCAAGGTGGCAAGGTGGCTGGACAGTGCTGTGGCTTTCTTGCCATTAGAGAATTCCCTAGGAAAGCTAATTAGCTCTCCAATGAAACTCATTTACACTGATCATCTTCAACTCTGTGATTTAGCAGTGAGGGCCCTTATAAATATGCTTTTAAATTTCCTTTTACTTCACTTTTCAGACTCTTCTCTTTTCCTTCCTTGTGATCCAGCTGGGAAAAATAGGAATGTTTCCTAACTTTGGGACAATTACTCAACAAATGACCTATAGTAAAACCACAAGGGGAATTCAGACTTCTATTTCCTTCTCCTTTCTTTTCTTCCTTACTTATCGTCTGGCCATCTGAACGATCAGCCTGGCTGCACCACCAACTTGCTGTGTGGCCTGGAGAAGCGTCTTCTCCTCTCCAGGGCTCATCTGTACAATGAGGAGCTAGACCAAACGAGCAGTCACTTGCGATGGCGTTGACTCTATTAAGTCTGAGTGAGAGGACTCTCAGAAGTCCTTCTTGACCCCATTATCAGCCGGAAAGAGCTGGAAGCCCTCTCTAGTCAGATCCCCAACCCCTGGTGGAGGACAGCCAGCCTTCAATGTTCTCCCAGGGGAGTAAAACTTCTCTGGTGTAAAAGTGAGAGCCTTCCACTGAGGCTCTGGTTTGACCTCTCGGGGATCTGCGTCAATAGAGGTTGTACCAACCAGCTTCTGTGGCACAATAGATACTCACTTGGTAGACAGAGCAGAAACTCAATTAATACTTTGTGACTGACTGACAACTTCAGTAAAAGAACTCACAATGACCACACACTTAAGGCTCTGAATGATACTGCAACTGTCTCTGCCCTAACTACACTGCTATCTTTATGTGTCCGTCTCAGTCAGGGTTCTCCAGAGAAACAGACCAATAGGATGGATAGATACAGATGTGTATATACACATCCTGATAATATACACATGTAAATACATATATACACATATACATGTATATATAAATACACACACACATGCATATATATATATATATACATATGGAGAGAGGGAGAGAAGGACAGTATTTGAAGGACTTGTTTCACATAGCTGTAGGGGCTAACAAGCCTGAAGTTCGTAGTGCAGGCTGACAGGTAAGAAATTCAGGTAAGAATTCATGCTGTGGTCTTGAGTTCAAAATCTGCGGGGGCAGGCCAGGCAGGCTGGAAACTCAGGAAGGGTCTCTATGTTACCATCTTGAAGCCAAATTCCTCCTTCTTTGGGAAACCTCGGTCTTTCATCCTAAGGCCTTCAACTGATTGGATGAGGCCCACCCACATCATGGAGGGCAATTTGCTTTACTCAAAGTCAACTGATTTAAGTGTTAATCACATATTAAAAAAAGATTTTCACAGCAACATCCAGATTAGTGTTTGACCAGACAACTGGGCACCATAGCCTAGCCAAGTTGACACATAAAGCTAATCATCACAGTGTCCAAATGCGGCCTGCCTTTGCTGCTCACCTAGGCCACTTACCACTCTCCTTTGAATTGGGTTTACCTTGGGCTAGCCGATACTGGCCTTGTACCCTTTCCCTGGTCCCTAAATCCTGCCAGACCTTATAAGAATAATCCCTCACATTCGTTCCACTCTTCTTTTAACTGCTATTAACTGCTTCCAAAATAGCTTCAGTCTGAGCTGCTAGAGCAGCGACAGCAAGTGCCAAACAAAAAGAAGGCAGTAGCCCCTGCACTCTAGCTCAGGAAATTCCTCTCCTTCAAACTTCCCTGTGCGTCGGCTCTGCTGGCTCCCTAAAGCACTTGGCTTTGTATTCTATCTCCCCAGTCTTCTCTGGCTCCGTGTCACACCACTTGCCTTATTTCTGACCTGCTATTCCCTCACTGATCCCAATCTTTGCTGTCCACCAACACTGGGCAAGAGGTTCCATGTCTATGGCTCCCACCCAGCTGGCAAGGAAGACCGAATTGTCTGTAGGATGCATTACAGTTCTTAAAACACTTACATGTTCACTGTCCACTAACTGGCATTCTTGACACCACCCTGAGAGCTTATAAATGAGCAAAGATATTATCTCCACAGAGCCTCATTTGGCAGATGAGGAAACTGAGGTTCAGAAAGAATAAGTCCTTGGCACAAGGGCATATAGCTGTAGCCACTACGCGTGCCCCTGCTATGGGGGCTGGGATCCTGGGTTATTTCATTAAGCCAGATGCACCTTTGCAAGGAACTGAATACTACTAGGCTGACTACTAACAAGAAAAACGATCTCACCTTAGATTCACATGCAACTTTGCTTCTCAAAAGATCTCAAGGACATTTTTCACCTTTCACCTAATTCTCTCTTTCTGGCTCAAAAATTCGCAACAGCATCTCTTCTCCCTACCATAGGCTACAGAGATACAGAAATTCTCCCTCACCGTCCATCTCATACTTTTAACTTGAATTTATCCTACAAAGTCATTGACTGCAAAGTTTTATGAGGCTGTTTTTTAACTGGCACACAGTGGGTGAGTCTGGACACAGCAGTTTCCATCCTGAGGGATGGGCCCAGGTAGGAAAACCTGGCCCAAGAAATGTCCACAAAGACTTTGTAGGCTCTAACTGGAAATTGGCTGGGGTTGGGATAGACCAAGCTGGGGAGATCCAGGACCCAGAGACCAGATAGGCCCAGGAAGGCTCTAAGGGTAGGATCTCCAATGACATACGAGAGGTAGAGGCTAATAGGCAGCATCAGGAAGGCCTGGAAGTGAGTATCAGGGCAATGTCCCCACAGAGCAGATGGAGACACCTTAAGAGGGTCTTGTAATAAGCAGTAGACAGAGGTCCAGGCAAGGCAGGCAGTAGCTTCAGTGAGAGCCAGTAGCAAGCAACAAGGGGCTATGCTGGACCGCAAGGAGGAGGCATTGTGGAGTCTCAGACACAAGCTATAGAGAAAGATCTCTGCAGGCTGATGGGCAAATCCAGAGAGGTCTGGCAGTGGCCAGGTTCAGACCTGAAGACTGAAAAGAGCAGCAGAGTTCCAGTTTTCCAAGGACAAGGACACCTAGTATGAAGCCAAGGCAGGGACCTAGGCTCTCTGGTAAAAGAAGAGTGGGTAACAGACAAGCAATGAGCTCCTGGGCGTGGAGGAGAAGGCAAGGGGTTGGTCACGGGAAGATATCAAGAATCGATTTATTAGGACTGAGGCACAGAGTCTGAGAAGAACTTACAGCTACGCTGCCTCAGTGACCCTGGACCCTTTACGTCTCCCTTGAATACAGACAGGATGGGGCTCAGAGCCTTGCTGAGTGCGGCGATGGCCTACCTCTGGAGGCCACATAGGCCCAGCTGTGGGTAAAGGAGGTAAAGGAGAACTGAAGGAGCACGAAGCCAATAACCAATCTCCTTATAGGGCTTGTGGAGTGGAGACAGCACTTCCCTGACCAGAGGAAAACCTGTAAGAAAACCCCCAGTCGTACAAGTCACCACCTCCCTGATCCAGGGATCTCGTGATGTGAATCTCTCCTTCTCATTCCACAGGGTGTCAGTAAGTACCCTCCAGAACCAAAGCAGGGAGAAACTTAACCCTAAATATTCCAGAAGCTTAGAAGGGGAGAGCTGGAACAGTTCAGCTTCCAGCACTAGAAATATGCGGGACCTGAGACCCAGAATCCCTTTAGAGACCTGCCCAAGATCGCACAGTGATTTAATAACAGAGGCTGGGACTCAGGTCTCCTAACTCAGCCCGAAGTTATTTCCATTAAATCCCAAAGATGAATATTCCAACACCGGTACACATCTGAAGATAGCTTTGTGGTAGCCCAATTTCCATCCATGCCTTGGACAATCAAGCTGATTTATCTCATTTGATTTCAAAACACACATTTATAGATATAGATCAATAGGGAGTAGGGAGACTTCAGCAGCCATTATATATAATAAATTAACTTTCCTTCCATAGCCTGACTTACACTGTCATTTGAAAAATAAAGGAAATACCTATAATATGCACCTCACCACAAAGTGTGCTATATTTAGTAAATCTCAGTAGCGTGTTAATCTCAAAATTCCAGTATTTCCCTGTTGCTATAGTTATGGCATCTGGTTAAATCAGAGTTCAGCTGCTTTGGGCAACGCTAACACTGATTCCAGCCAACTTTGTGCTTTGTTTCTAATGTACTACGAGGAAAATGGGAGCAAAACACTCACTTTCCCTCCTACCCCTTCCCAGGAGCAAAGCCCCTTAGCTAGTCTGGGTTAAGCAACATATTGACACCCCAGCTAGCACCAATACAACTGGAACCAGTGAGTCCCCAGGCACTGATTTGATGATGCAAGCAGCTCCAGGTCTATAGTGGGGAGTTACTGTGCTCTGGACGTGCTAATATGCCAAAGCTATAATATGCTCACCCGGAGAGTTTTGATGCCTAGTATACAGTTGTCCCCCGGTATCCACCCCCACCCGCAGATACCCAAATCCGGGGATGCTCGAGTCCCTTATATAAAATGGCGAAGTACAGTCTGCCACTTGTATCCATGGGTTCCACATCCTCAGCATACACGGAGGGCTGGCTGTGGCTGGATGTTTGAGTGTCAATTCCTTTTACAAACATATACCATTTAAGGATTCCTGGACAGGACAAAATGTGGACTTTTAAACAGAGTCACTTTGAGCTACACAGCCTTCCATTTTTGAATTTCCATTTTGAACTCCTGTTATTTGAGAGCTTCTTTTGCTTGCCTTTCAAGACAAGTTGTCTTACGTAGGTTTCTTAGGTCTAAACACTGGGCCCATTAATGGGCTCTAACCTCTCTACATAGGCCTCTATTTCCCTTACTCTGAATAGTGACTTGGTCTCCAAATGTTATTCTGGACATTTACGGCCATCATAAACACACAGGACAGAGTATTTTCAAAGTATGACAACAAAATCAATAACATATAAATTATGGCATGGATTTGAAATGGCGGGCCATCCTTTAGGATTGAAACATAGAGTTAGGCCCATTTTTTAAAAGGGCATTTAGCAGGTTTTTTATAATCCTTTCTCTCAGATGTTAATTTTTCCGTGAACGTTTCACGGGTACACATTTTCTGGAAACTATAATCTGTATCTGAGTTTAAATGGACTTTTCAAAAAATCATTCATACACAGATACTGAGATTATTCTACTGATGTCTAAACGTATTGGTGATGGATACTTGTGAAGAAGTTCTGATAGCAGACTCTTGAATAACCCTAAAGAAGCATGTTTTCAAAATGGTCCCTCCTCCTTTCTCTGACTATCTTGGAGTGGGATGCCCTCTTTTTTTTTTTTTGCTGTACGCGGGCCTCTCACTGCTGTGGCCTCTCCTGTTGCGGAGCACAGGCTCCGGACGCGCAGGCTCATCGGCCATGGCTCACGGGCCCAGCCGCTCCGCGGCATGTGGGATCTTCCCGGACCGGGACACGAACCCGCGTCCCCTGCATCGGCAGGCGGACTCTCAACCACTGCACCACCAGGGAAGCCCTGGGATGCCCTCTTGATGGACCAACATGCACTGGTTTCTGGTAAAATGACTATAGAGCTTATGCACTGTGCTACATTCATTTCATCTGGGCTGGCAGACACAACTATGATAAATGACTCTGCCTTTGAGATTGAAGATTATCATCTGGTCATGCTGCTAAGTCCTCACTTAGCTCTGAAAGTCCGTCACAGAGACAGAACCAGGGGCAGGACATCTTCACACAAGGCCAGTGGCCCGTCTCAGTTACTGTAACTTCCACCTGGAAGCCCTCAGCTTGAGAGGGACCTAGATTCATGGGAGGTCTGCTACTGTGAACTTTTGGGGGACTACATAAATATGAAATCTGGAGATTGGCACCCTTTATTTTTTTTTCAAATAAAAAGTATCCACGGAATGCCTTCAGAGCGTGTGCCATGTCTCTAATACCCCAGAATCTTAGCAATAGCTCCCGATTTTCAACACTTGAAAACTCATGTACACTGCTCACATGTCAGGAGGCATTCTACCATTTTGAATTTCTATTTATACTGATATTGATTGCAACAGTATGATTACAGGGCATCAGTAGTTTCATCACACAATAATATGCATTATTGGCCAATTTTTCCATTCTTATTTCTAAACGTCTTACCAACATTCCCATGTTATTAAAACATTCAGTGTACAAATTCTTGCCCTAATGGGGACTTATCCTCAGTGACGTTCACATCAATTCAAAACTCAAAGTGACGTGAACTGCTAAGTCTTTGGTGAATGTGGCAGGGGTGCTTTGGAGAGCCATACAAGAATCTCAAAAACTCTCTTATATAATTACATACCCTTTGAAATATAATTCAGAGTGAAATATAATTTGTTGACAGTGATTAGAGAGAAGATAGTAAAAGACTATCCTTTATTAGCTGGCCCTTGCTTGCCTTCCAAATTAAGGGAACACATGGTATGGGAGAAAAGCACTGAATTAGAAATCAGAAGTCCTAGGTTAGTCTTTGCTCTGCCAATGACCAGCTGTGGGACATTGGGCATGTCTCTTGCCCCTTCAAACCTTACTCTTCCCGTCTGTAAAATGATGGACTTGCAACGGCTCATCTCTAAAGGCCTTTCCTACTCCAGAGTCTGTGGTTTCCTAACATTTTCATTCTGCAAGTCATAGTGAGAGTCATCTCCTGTTTTCTGATATCCATGTTAATGGTATCACTACCAACCCTAACCGATTCAAGGCTTAAGCTTCTGAAATCGTGTTACCAGACTGGCCTTTATTACCTCTTTCTCAAATACTTCCATATTATTCCTTTCCAAGTTGACTTTAATATGAGGTTCCTTTCATTGAGCTTATCTGGACCAGTAAAAAATCACAAGGGGAGAAACTGACACACTTTACTCCACAGGAAGCCGTTTGTGCCCTCCCGGATGATAGATGGGTAGAAAACAATGTCATTTGATGACCAGCTGAAGGAACTTTAAATGTTTACTCTAGACAAGAGCAGACATAGAAGTATATGAAAGCTGTTTTTAAGTATGTGAAGAGCTTTCACATTGGCAAAGGAGTAGCCTTGGCCCGACTGGCCCCAAGGAATTTAATCTAGGACCAAGCAGTAGAAGATACTAGTTGATGGATTTTGGTGCAGCCTAAAGAAGAACTTTTAATAGAATGACCTGTAGATGAAGTAAGCTGCCATGAGATATAATGGGCGCCCTGTCACTGGACATATTCAAAGAAGAGCCAGACCATCACATGTAGGGATGAAACCGAAAGGACTTAGTTAGCCTAGGATAGCTGACCTTTGCGGCCCCTTCCAACTCTGAAATTCTGTGGGCTCATTTCCACCCTCACTCCCGTCCTCCATCTTCCATCCTCTCATTTCCTCCACTTCCCTCCCCAGCCACCACAGGTAGTCCGTCAGGTCATCTAAATGCACTCCTCCTCTCTATCCCCACTGTCCCTGCCCAGGCTCAAGCCCCCATCCTTTCTCACTTGGGACTAACAAAAGAAACAGCTGGTAACTGGTACCCCAGCTTGCAGTCCCTCTCCCTCCGTCAGATTTCCACACTGCTGCCATGATAATCTAAAATTTTTTAAATTGGCAACATCACTTCCATACTTAAAGCTCTCCAGGGCCCTCCTGTTATCTTACAGGAAAAAAAATCCAAATTTCTTAGCATAGAATGTGTCTTTCAAAGCCTGTCTTTCACCTACTTTTCCAGCCACACACTTCATGCCTTAGTCAAAATGGACTCCACCTTTGTCAGAATACGCCAGGGCACTTTTGCAATTCTGCACTCTTCTGATATTTTTTCCCTCTGCTTTGAATGCCCTTCCCTCTCTTGCCTATCTGAGAAACTGCCACACAACCTTCAAAGTCTAGCCCAGTGTTCTGTAGGGATTTATCACCTCCCCAGATAGAACTAATTGCTCCTTTATCAGTATGATGCTACCATTTTCTAAATACCTCAACATATCTTACTCTCTGAAGATGCATTTGGTGAACTGTGTATGTGGCCACGTCTAGAAACAAAGAATGCAGATGTGCCCTAAATGAATTCCCAATCGACTGGATTTAATCTTCTATGTGGCATTGCTGAGTTTGTAAACTATTTAGCTTCTTCAGTAATACTTCTTTATGCTTTGGTTTCAATTCAATTTCTAGACGCTGAGGATGGAAAGGCTTTATTATTATGACTTTTTCTGAGAATTTTAAAATATTAGTTGCCAGAGCATCCTGAGGAGAAAGATGTTGTTGTGAAGAAAAATGCAAATGGCTTTGCTCATGGAATGCGGTGAGTCAGTGGCAGATGGACAGGCGTAATTTAATTTTGCAGGGTTAGACAACACAGAATGGAAATAGAAACTAGAAATGCTTTTTTCTTTCCAAACGATGAATTCCACTTCTTCCTGTTCCAGATAAAGGTCTTACTAGGTCAGGGCAGCAGGTTGAGAGCAGGTGAGAAGTAGAGAATGATGAAGCCACAAAAGGGTAGCAGAGAGAGACGATTCCAGAGAAATGAACAGAAAGCCAAAAGATGCAAACTGGTGAGCAGAGTCAGATGATAAGCCCCAAGACCTGGCAAATATCTACATTTATGCTTATGTGTGTAAGACTCACTCTGGAGGGAACCCCAAGAAGGTGGCTGTACCAGTTGCCTCTGGAGGAGGGAACTAGGGGACATAGGATCACTAGGAGAAGGGGACTTACATTTCACTTAATATGCTTATTTTATTTGCATTTTTATCATGTGTTTTCTTTTACAACAAGAAAGCATATAATAAGGATAGACGTCAGTGACTGTGAATAGTGAAAATGTTGAAGGAACAGCACAAGATACTCACAGGCCAGATAAACCAGCAAGGCTGTCCTACCTAAGCAAACAAGGCAGGCCAGAGAACAAGTCAAGGCCCCTGCCCTTGACCCTGACCCTAAGGGCAGTGCTGCCCAAATTGCAGGTACCTGTATCTATTCCCTTCCTACCTTGCTGCAAATTAATTCCGAGCAAGCCTGATCTAGATGCCTACAGGTCTAGCTGAAAATACCTTGCTGGGCAGAACATGAGGGAGGGAGCAAATGGAGTTTCCTGGCAGTGTGATGGTTAATTTTATGTGTCAAATTGACTGGGCTATCAGATGACCAGATATCTGATTAAACATGATTTCTGAGTGTATCTGTGAGGGTGTTTTTGGAAGGTATTAGCATTTGAATGGGTAGACTGAGTAAAGAAGACGGCCCTCCCCAATGTGGGTGGACATCATCCAAGCCAATGAGGGCCTGAATAGAACAAAAAGGCAGAGGGAGGTTGAATTCAATCTCTGCCTGACTGATTGAGCTGGGGCATCGGTCTTCTCCTGCCTTTGGTTCTCCGGGTTCTCAGGCCTTCAAACTACACCTCCGGCTTTATCCAGGTCTCCAGCTTGAACGTGGCAGATTGTGGAACTTCTCCTATTGGTTCTGTTTCTCTGGAAAACCGTACTACAGACTGCTTCGATAATTGGGTTCTTCAGTGTACATTATGTTCTTGCATATGCTCTGGAAAAAGGTCTGATAAAATTTTCTAAAAATCTATTGCGACAATGGTCACTTAAACAATGATGGCTACTTATGCCCTATATGTTGACTCATGCCATGTGACCAGAGTCCAGAAGCTCCGGTAATGGTGTGGTCAAGGCCAGCCCCAGAAGGAAATCACCATCACCATCTACGAAAACACCCTAAAAGAAAATGACGTACTGAAGGGAAAGGCATCAATGTCTGCTTTGAATACAAAAGTCAATACACCATTATGGAACATGTGAGGGAACTGCCTTTTTCTTAGCAATTACATGGCAGGCACTACAGTTAAAACACTCTACCAAGTTGTGATTATTACCCCCATTTTTACAGCTGAGAAAATTTAGCTCAGAGAGATAAAACTAGCAAGTAGAAGAGTCCCTTCAAAGCCAATTATGTCTGATTCCAAAGACTATGCCTTTTTTGTTCGAAGAAACTGGGATCTAGAAATCACATTCTGTGCAGGAAAAGCCAATACTGGAAGGAGAATCTACCAGAACCGATCAATAGAGCTGTCAGCTAGGTCCACCAGAAGGTGGTAGAGGGCAAGGCATGTCTGCTCAGGACAGGTCTAGGACATGGTCCCCAGTCAAGGGCTGCCAAAAATTATTCCGAAGGACAGGACATGGGCAGCAGGATACTGAAGTTCACCCATCAACAGGCTCATGATAGCTGAAGTCAAAGGTTAACAAGGGAGAAGACCAAACATTGATGTGAGAGGTACCACCTTGCAGCTCCAGACATCAGAATGACCCAGGGATAAACAGAGGCAAGCATAATCTGGCTGGCAAGAAAGGGGTTGGACTGGGCCCAGATGTTGGCTCTGCCCCCATTGTTCCTTATGGAACTGGATCATGGCCCGGCTTGGTAAAGTCTTAGGGAGGGCTCTAACAATAAAAAAATGACATTCGGGTGACGTAAGTTTATCTACATGTTCAACTAATACACCACCACCATTCATTCATGTACTTAATAAACATTCATGGAGGTGCTATTATATACTAGGCATCATGGCAACACCAGGGACAATGACACAGTCCCTATCACCACCTGTGTGGCTCAGAGTTGGGCATTTTGGGGACACTCAGTGCATTTGGAATGATTCTTTCAATATCTGCCTTCACCTGGGAGAGCCGTGTATGTCGGGAGAGACATGTATCTGGGAGCGGGAAGGCAGTTGGAAAATCAAAGATTACAGTAAAATATGATAAGTATAATAATGATGGAGATAAGCCAGGGGTAGGGGTGGCTAAGGGAGTTCAGAGGAAGACATCTAAATCCAACTGGGATAAGGACGGTCAAGAAAAGTTTTCCAGGAAGGAGGGGCTCCTCACGCTGAATTCTGAAGAATAAGTCGAAGTTAGCAAAATAAAGAAGAGGGGGAACTGTCCCAGTGGATGGAACAGCAATGCCAGTATTCTGACTGAACAAGCCTAATAATTAGTAACCACTTAGCAAACCCTCATCTCAGCCAAACAATTGGATTTGAGCCGATCAGAATGATGGAGGCCGCTGCGGTGGACACGAGGCTGTGCACCATGCCCTGTGAGCATGTGCTAGCCAGCAGAGTTGGCTGGTTTTTCTGGTGCAATATGGAACACTGAGCAAGGGGTAGGGGGCGTCACAGGAACTCTCCAGGAGAACACAGGGGAACAACCCTACGCTCTCTGCCGCTTAGTTATGAAACAGCAGTCCTGTACAACTCAACAGGCTTTCTAGTCATTTCTTCAAGGTGGCCTGGATTGTTTGTTGACCAGTTTGCTCCCTGCTCCAATGGCGTACAATCTTCTCAAGGAGAGCAGCTCTGTCTGTGGTGTTAAAGACATCTGCCAAGTCATTGCTATTTCTTTCACTGAGAAGTGGAATGTAATCACCTCCCCTTGAATCTGGGTTGGCCCTTACTGTCTTACTTGGCCAAGAGAATGCAGTGGAAATGACTTTCTGGGACATCAGAGGCTGGGTCATAAAAAGCCATGAATCTTCCACCTGGAGCACTAGAACACTAGCTCTTAGAGCCCAGAGTTTCTACATAAGAACACCAATCGTTGGGCTTCCCTGGGGGTGCAGTGGTTGAGAATCTGCCTGCTAATGCAGGGGACACGGGTTTGAGCCCTGGTCTGGGAAGATCCCACATGCCATGGAGCAACTAGGCCCGTGAGCCACAACTACTGAGCCTGCGCGTCTGGAGCCTGCGCTCCGCAACAGGAGAGGCTGCGATAGTGAAGAGGCCCACGCACCACGATGAAGAGTGGCCCCCGCTCGCCGCAACTAGAGAAAGCCCTCACACAGAAACGAAGACCCAACACAGCCAAAAATAAATATAAAAATAAATAAATAAATAAAAGATTACTATTAATGAAAGAAAACCCGACATCTCAAGTTAATGAATTTAGTACTTTGAAGAAAAGAAAAAGAACACCAATCGCACTGACACCCCACGCTGGGCGTAGGTGCTCTGGCTGACAGGGCCAGCTGAGCCTAGCCTTCCAGCCATCCGCCAAGGCACCAGACATGAGCAAAGCTGTGGTGATGGGCTCACGAGACCAGCCCATCTTCCAGCTAAATACCGTTGAGTGATCTCTGTCAATGACAAGAATCACCCAGCTAAGCCCTGAATGAATTCCTGAATTATGGAATATCGTAAAATGGTTGTTGCATCGAGCCACTAAGTTTTGAGGTTGGTTTATTGCATGGCAATACATAGTCGACCCCTAGCCCTCTGGTATATATTCGTTGACCAAAGGAATGAGTGCTAGAGAGAAGAATAAGAGAAAGGGCTACCAGAGAAAGATAAAAATGACTTACAAGTGGCAGTTGTTATGCGTTTAGAGAACTTCAGATAAATGAGTATACTTTTCTAAATAATATGGCACCTACTCTGGGAAGCTAAGCAAAATAGACAGTTAAATTCTCCTGGGGTGGCAGGCGGGATCATGAAGTAACAACGGAGTCTTTACCCCACGTTCCCTACCTTAAAATCTAGCTGTCCAGTGGCTTTCCCTTTATCCCAAGATCTCAGGTTTTTCCAGTTCTCATGATATGGACCTAGTCCAGTTACAATTAATATGCTTTTCCTTCTCTTCACTTATAAGACCTTTGCACTTTCCTGGAAGTGATTAACTCCAAAAAGACAAGCTAGAAACTTGGAGCGAGAGATCAATTACCGAAACGAATGCACTTCCAAGTTTGGCTTCAGAACTAGGCCCACCTTGCAAAGTATACACACAGACTATGCCTCCCAATGGAGATATCTGGACTTTGATTCTAAATGTAACTAGGTTTTACTTCCCTTACTTTTAATTGCCTGAAGTTTAGCCTGAAATTCAATCAGTAGACTATTGTTTTCTGCTTCCTGGGAAGCAAGTCACAGCTGAAAGGACTGCTGGGGGAGAACTGGGTGGGGTTATAAATCTGAGTCTTGGCGTGACTTTTATGAATTTTCTTTCTTGCCCATTTTACTCACCTCTTTCTGGCTCTGATGTTATCAGCAGTTTCCCGAGACAGAGAAAACCCAGACTTCCTCAAAGAGTTCAACTACCTGCTTCAGCAAAATCCGAAATGGGGGGGAGACTAGCTGCCCCACAGAAACCCCCCTCCTGTGTTTGTGTCCAAGGAGAGGCACACAAAGAAAACACACTGGCAGGCCGCTTTCATTTCTGCCTTCCTCTAGTTGGCTAAGAAGCAAAGCCCGTGGTGATTCTGGGCAGGCCACCCAAAAGCCAGAATGGACAGGACACTCTTACAGCCAATGACGACACATTAAGATAGAATATTAAGCTTCTTCTGATGTAGTCAAAGGCATGGGCTATCCAGCACCAACAAAACAGATGAGGAGCTGTGCAAAGCGCAGACTAGAAAGCAGCCTTATTTTAATTTTCTCATCAAGTCCAGAGTTTTGCCTGCTCAGCGTTAGTTTCCAAATGGCACACATGTTAAAAGATCAAACCTGGCTTTTTCTACCTACCAGTGAACTCGGAGTTAAGAAACCTGGGCTCTAGTCCTGCCTATGCTATTGACAGACTCTGTTTTTCCAGACCAGACCCTCCCCCTCTCCGGGGGCGTAAGTTCCCTCATCTGCAAAACAAAGAGCATGGACAGACAGTGTTTAAGGACTGGAAGTGACAAATGCAGTCAAATGTTCGTTATCCAAGAGCAGATTCTCATGAGTGTAGATTCTCTGTGGGTCGCTTTGCCTTCAACCTTACGGATAGTGCCACTTCTGATGAGTGCCTTCCCCGCATAATTAAGGCCTTGCTGCCATTTCAGTATCTTCTTTACTTTGTATTCGGAAATGTCCTTTGAAACCCACACACTTAATGACTCCTATGTTGTAAAGGAAGTCTTAGAGAGCAATGCTTATCTCATTCTAAGAGACCTAACAGATGAGGAGCATATATTCAAATGTAAGCACAAGGGGGCTTCCCTGGTGGCGCAGTGGTTGAGAGTCCGCCTGCCGATGCAGGGGACACGGGTTCGTGCCCCGGTCCGGGAAGATCCCACGTGCCGCCGAGCAACTAGGCCCGTGAGCCACAACTGCTGAGCCTGCGCGTCTGGAGCCTGTGCTCCGCAACAAGAGAGGCCGCGATAGTGAGAGGCCCGCGCACCGCGATGAAGAGTGGCCCCCGCTCGCTGCAACTAGAGAAAGGCCTCGCACAGAAACGAAGACCCAACACAGCCAAAAATAATAAATAAATAAATAATTTTTTTAAAAAAATATAAGCGCAAAAGCACAATCGCCAAATAACAGGGACTGCATATTAAAATGGCCACTATGTGCCAAGACTTTACATGGATCATTCTAATGCTTACAACAGCAATAAAGGTACCAGCGACAGTTGTTGATGAGGGCCACATGCTGTGCTGGACACTCTGAAATATATACTTTCTGACAGCAAACACTACATAGCACGTACTGCCTGCCAGGCCCTGTTCTAAGTCCTCCATGTATATTAATTTCTTCAATACTCACACCAACTCCACACGGGAGGAGCTATTCTTAACCTTGTGCTACAGATGAGGAAACCAAGGCACAGAAAGTTTAAGTAACTTGACCAAGGTCACAGAAGTTAATAAATAACAGAGCTAGGAACCAAATCCAGAAAGTCTAATTCATACAACCCTTCAAGGAAGATAATGTCCTATGCCCATAGGGAGGCTTTCAGCTGTCCGTTAACTGACAAATTAACCTCAAAACTCCACTGGCTTAACATTACAACAGTTCGTTCTCACTAATGCTACATGTTCATTGCAAGTTGATGAGGCTCTATGCTCTTCATGGTCACTTAGGGACTCTGACTGATGAAGGCTCTACCACAATAGTGCCGCCAGCTGCCACAGCAGGGAGAAGAGAGCACACAGAGATGGCACACGTGCTCTTCTCTGCTTCAGCCGAGAAGTGACACAGGTCGTTTTCCCTCATAGACATTAAGTATGTGGATTTCAAAGGACATTTCTGAATACAAGGTAAAGAAGATATTGAAATGGCAGCAAGGCCTTAATTAAGCAGGGAAGGTACTCACACAGTCCCACCTAACTACAAGAGGACTTGGAAGTTAGTCTTTCACACCCCCAGAAGGGAAGAAACAGATGTTAGTAAACACTAGTAGTGTCTACCACAAGCTGCAAGTATCACAACACCCAACTAAAAGTTCCACTCCATACCTTATGGAAACCAGCATTCTTATAACAGAGAAGAAGAAAATGGCTATTGGACAGGTAACCAACAGGGTTCATCATACACCCTCACCTTAAGATGAAGAACCCAAGACTTAGAGACATTTAGTAATGTACACAAGGTCATTCAACAAGGAAGTAACAGCCTGAATTTGAACCCTGGTTTGACTCCAAAAGTCTGTATTGTTTTTACTCCAGCAAACTGCCTCACAAAGGAAGAAAGAAAATGTTTCGTGATCATCTACCACTCAGGGTTATCCACAGTGGTCTACAAAGTCAGAAGAGAGAACTGGAGCTCAAGCTGGCTATGGACCACCACTGCATCATACAGAAGTGCAGATGTCAGCACTGGAAGGGGCTCTCAGGCAAGAGACCAGACCACCTTTCGCCACATCAGCACTTTTTCACACACAGAAACTGTGACCCATCAAGTGAAGTACTTTGTCCAAAAGTACCTGGACTATAATGAGATAGCTCTACTATAGCATTTGTGTCAGCCAGGGTCCTGGCAGCAACCAGAGGACACATTCACAAAGTATAACTGAAGGTGTGGGCAGGGTAAAGGGGACCAGGGGATTGGGCAGCAGGCCCGAACCAGCAGCAGGGAAAAGCTGTTACCATCCTAGTCCTGAAGTGGGAAGGAGAACAGAATCTGGTAAAAACTGAGGCTGTTGGAAAGGGACAACCCAACAGAAGGTGTGGCACAAAATAGAGGAACACCATCATTGCCAAATGTGACCTGGCAGAGAGGGAGCTGGAGAAATAAATATCCAGGACTCTCTCTTTCCTCCCAGCTCTCTAATCCTCCTCCCTCCCCCACTGATACCTCCCATTGGCCAAATCCACTGGAGGCCAAGGGTCAAGGAAGCCTGGGTGATACAGTCCATAGAAGTCTATTTCCAGGGGCCCAGAGCAGGGGAGATAAGGGTAAAAAGGGGATCTGAAGTGTTAAACTGAGACTATACATTATAGCAACTTTTCTTTTTATTTATCGATTCATTTGTTTACTTATTTACCATGTTCAGTGTCAGAAAGTGCTAAATACATTTTAATTCCCATCAAAATTCAAGTTTGTCTTTGAAATCTGGTAGTGAAAGCATGTCACCTATCCAAGTATAATGCTATTTTTATTTAGAAGATCAAGGGTATATTTTAAGGCCATGTTTAGTTCAGCATGAGGTAAAGAAAACTACATTTTAACCACAGCTTGACTTCTCGTTAAACATGGCAGATTGACCACATGTGATTATCTCTCTCTCTCTCTCTCTCTCTCTCTCTCTCTCTCTGTCGAAGCCCCATTAAAACAACAGTAAAGAAATTAAAACAAAACAATGAGAGAGAGAGAAAAGAGAAGAGAGAGAAGTGTACAAGTCCACACAAACTAAGAAAATAGGAAAGGAGACCTTAGTGGATGAGAGCTGTCAACACATTTTTTGAAGATGGGAAGTCAGTGGAGGAGTGTGTGTCAATTTAGAAGAGTGAAGGAAATGCCAAAGAAAAGTGAGCCAGTTAGCCCCAAGAGAATTCTGGGAAGGCTTAGGACTTAAAAATACCAGGTACCACAGACGTTAGGGGTAAGATACAGGAAAACAGGAATTGAAAGTATGTACGTGAAGGAGTAGGTTCCCACATTTCCTTCATCCCATGCAGCTAGCCAGGCAACCGTTCCATCCACCCTTTCTGTGCCCAGGAAACAAAAGCTGTAGTCTCTGAAGACACTGGATCAGACACACTCGGGGCACTAGGAACACTGGGTATAGTAGAGGGTGGGATGAGGCACATGACAGAAAATGGAGGGATCAAGTGAAAGTCTACATATGGAATGGCAGGAACCCAGCCAGCCTACCCCCAATCCCAAAATACGTGCAGGCAGGCTAAAGGATTCTATCCTTGAATAAGTAAAGGTCGCTAGAGGAAATTCCCCTGTATACTGACATTTGGATGTCCTCCCACAAAAGGGCAGTCGCTGCCCAATCACTCTACAGTCAAGCCACTAGTTGGCAAGCTCTGCCTTTCCATCCAACACTTGCACTCCGCTTTTGAGGGCTCAACTCTTAAATACGAATTGACAGCCAAGGATCACAAGACATTTAAGGAGAGCCTCTAAAATGAGAGAATAGAAGAAAAGTTTATATGTATTTATATATATTTATATATATAAATGTGTATTTTTATGTATTTCATATATATATATATACACACACACACACAAACCATGAAAGGATGCTATGAGAAAGATAGAAAACAAGGCATTGATGGATATTGAAAATGTGATAATCAAAATGAAAAAAAGAGTAGGAAGATTAAAATAAGGAAATCTCTCCAAAAGTAGAACATAATAAAGACCAAGAGAGTAAAAGATAAGAAAAGGAGAGGAATAATCACGGAGGTCTAACATCCAAATAATTGAAATTTCAGAAAGAAGAAAGAGGGAAGAAAAGTATTAAAGTAATAATACAGGAAAATTTCTCAGATACTAAGGACACGAATTTCCACATTGAAAGGGCAAAAGGAAGGGCCAGAAAAGATGAATGCATAAAGATCTACACCAACTCACATCATCATAAAATTTCTGAATAATATGGGTTAAAAGAAAATCCTAAAAGCTTCTAGAGCTGTATAAGAAAAAAAAATCCTATACAGAAGATTAGGAGACAGACTGGCAGCAGACTTTTAAGTAACAACATTGAAAACTAGGAGACAATGTCTTTAAAATTCTGGGAGAAAAAAATCAACCTATAATTTTATATGTAGCTAAACTATCTACTTCACATGATGAGTTATATAATTTTGCCTTTAGGAGAGTTGCATTTCCATGCTCACTGACACCTGGCTTGGCCATAAGATTTGCTTTGGCCAATGAAATGTGAACAGAAGTGACACGTGCCAATTCTGAGCAGCAGCACTGAGAGTCATCACTGGTTTTGTCAGTGCTCCTTTTCTTTTGCTGTGAGAACTGCTTTTCCCAGAAAGGGGTTTCTTCCTCAGCCTGGGTCCAAGAATGAAAAATACCGAGAGAGAGCTGTGGCTGACCCATGAAGAACAGAAGACATGAGTAAGAAAGAACTTGTTGTGTAAACCATTGAGGTTTTAGAATAATTTACCACCACAGCATAACCATTAGTCAGTAAAAAGCTGACTAATACACTTCCCATACGCCTTTACTTAGGAACCTACTAGAGCATGTGCCTCAACAGAACAAGTGAGTAAACCAAAACATATTTTGAAGAAATATGCAATTCACTTATCTTAGGGCAATAGGGGAGGGAAGATGGAGGGATTCTGTTCACAAATATTCCAGGGCATCTCCTTCCAGGCATGTGGTAGGACTGCCCTTTCTGGCCTTCTTTAAAATTAACTGCGGCCCTATGGTTTCCTTCAATCAATAAAACATGAGGGAAACTGACTTGTGACATAACTGGGCAGAAGCTTTGAGAGCCAGTATGTAGTCACCCTGTTATTTGCAGAGATCATGGAATCAGGTGTTGTGATGGAGACTCCATCAGCCTAGAGGACCAGCGTAAGCCAGAGGTTCGCTAACCACCTAGGGTGAACACGTAGCAGGAGCAAGAAATAAAACTTTTGTTGTATCAAGCCACCAGTAATTAGGAGCGGTTTGTTTGCAGCATATACTAGCCAAGCATGACTACGAGACAGCTAGATTCTCATCTACCATTACAGGAAATCAACAAGCAACATCTAAAATAATGAATCAAGGAATAGCAGTAAAAACATGTAAAATATGAAGGTAAATACCACAGGCAATAACTAAAATGGTTAAAAGGTGGTTGCTCCAAAGGAGCAGGCTTAAGAGGGAGCAGCGCTGGCCTGTTTTTGTTGTCTGTGCTGTTAAAAGCCTGATGTTTTAAAAGAATATTTGTACTATTACCTTGATAAAAATAATTTTAAACCATTCTATATGTGCATACTCTAGTGGGGATCCAGTATAAGGAACAAGATACTGGTAGCAGCAGGGTTGTATGTGAATTTCCTCTCCAGTGCTTAGAATTCCTAACGAAGAAAAGAGGGTCTAGCCTACGTTGTTTTTAATAGAGAAACTCAATTACCATGAGACCTTTAAGACAGGTCCCTCTAGATTGAACACTGACTCCAGATATTTGTAGGACTTTTATCTCCAGGATCATAATTCCAAAAGAAGCAATGATAAAAACAGTAGATATGGATGAATGAAGCGTTTTGATTCTAAGTAATCAGGGATACTTAAAATAAGTCGTCAGAAGGACTTGGAGATTGTATTATAAAATCATCATGAAAGTACATGTTTCTCCAAGGGCTGAGGAGAAAAGGGCTCCCTAGGAGCATCTCCGTCACAATAGGACACCTGCCCAAGTGGACCCTGATACCTCGTTCTAGAGATATTTCTTCCTCAGAGAGTTTCTCTGCTCACGTTTAGAGGAATTTGTACTGTGCTTCTGTAAAGGAGCAATACCTCTTACACTCCAATAGTGAATAACGCAGAGCAGCCTAGGAAAGGCCTGTGCATCTCACAGCAAAGTAACACAGAGATGAAGCAAGATGAATGATGGCTTATGGTGAAGCCCATTTCATCATCCAGAAGAGTCAGGAGACTCACCCAAAATATCCAACTCATCCAAAACATCAGGAGAGAGAAGCCTCTAGTGAAAGCTGTGTTTCTATGTGTACTGCCACATCAATCCAACCATACTGCCTGTTATAACATGGCACCCATTTGGAAGATGGTGTGTTGGGAACAGGGATAAGTACTTGTAGCTTTGGACCACAGAGTAAGTTATATATGCCTGGATCAGGGTGTACTGTCAACAACAGCTCCCATCATATGCCCAATGCATTCCTAAATGGCTCCATCTTTGGCTGCTCTTGCAAGCCTAGTCATTTGATCATGTCATGGCTGCTTGTGAACTGGAATCACATAAGTGAACCAAATTGGTCCTTTATATCTGAATTGGATGTGAGGTGTTCACACTGACTTTTAAGTATGGACTTCCATATGTTCTGGGACATGACAATATTTCAAGATGATAATGAAATCAAACTATAAATTTCTGACTGGGGAGTAGGTGCAAAAGTATCCAGCTCTACTATCCTTCCTTCCCAATCCTTCTTCCAAGACCAAATCTTCTCTCCCCTCGCTAAACTAAAGATATATCACATACATCTCTGACTGATGCAGAGCTGTAGCTCCAAGCCATACTGGATGCTCTAACCTCTGACTCACATGGTCCCTAGGGCCTAGGACCAGTTTTTCAGCGTTAATAGCTTTCTCTTCCACCTCCTGCTAAACTAAACAAAAGTTCTACGAATGTCGACCAAATCGTCACTTTGATCCAACATCTTGAGTTCAAGGGATTCTAACATGTTCTGAACGCTAAAAATCTCAGCTCTTCAAAATCTGACCCAAATCTACCTTACCTTCCAGTCTTTTCTCCAGTAGCTTCCTACAACATCCACACCTCATTCCACTATGCTAGATTACTTGTGGCTCGGCGAACAACCCGTGTATTTCCCTGCTGTCAACCTCTGCTCATGCCAGTGCCTTGACCAGGAATTTTCTACCCCACTCAGAGTGCTACAGCCATTTGTTGATGCATGTCTTTCTCTCCCACTAGACTATGAGACAACCTGAGAGTAGGGACTGCGCCCTTCTCAGCTGTGCATTCCTGGCACCCAGCATAGCACGTAGCCCATAAGAGGTACTCGATAAATATGTGTTAAACAAATCTTAAAAGGCACCACAAACCGTTCGCTGATTTCTTAAAGTAACAAACGTACCAACTGAAGCATACTACTCCACACGATGCTTCAGAACAGCCGATATCAAGGCTTACACACCCCATATATGAGCTAAAGAGCCTAAACAAACTAACAAACAAACAGTGATCTCAGATCTCAAGAGAGAGCAAAAAAAGGAAAACCTCACTTCTCAAAACACTACTTCAGTGTGGCCAGAGGACGGGAGGAGCCTCATGGAAGCCTTTCAACTCCAAAAAAAAAAAAAACAGTATGTTCCTGGGCCCTCCATGTGCTCTGAGCTTGCAGCAAATGACTACTCCAGATAGGATTCTGTTTCTCACCTGGGCACTGAGAGATCCGAAGTCTGGCAGGAGAACAGAGCCACAGTTTTCTTAGTTAATAGATCTCTGATGCTCATGGTGTTGAAACAAATGCAGAACAAGAGGAAACAAAACATCCCCTCTCCCGTCGACACAAAAGAGCAGCCCAGAAGTCCAGGTGGTCCATGACAACAGCGAAGGTTAGTCCAGGAGCCACAGCTAAAGGAGCAAACACCAACATTCACTACATGTACGAGGCAGAAATGCTACAACGGTTCCCTCTTAACCCCATGAATTGGTTTGAGGGCTTAAGCACAATACATGTCATTAAGGACGTTTAAAGTAGATATGCTGTGGATAATCTACGTATGATGGAGATCTGGTTACTGTATAGATCAAATGCCACCCGATTTCAGATGTCACCGAAAAGTTTGCTAACATGTACATGTAGCATAATTTTTAACCAGAAACCTGGAGTTCTGAAAGAAAAATGATACCTCCGAGTCTATATGGAAAGCGGCGGGAGGCAGGGGTAGAAAAAGAAGTACAGGAGAGAGGGGCAGCGTGTTGGTAGCAGTCGACAACGGTTTGTGTAATTGAACTTGTCTGGCCTTCCTAAAGACCTTGACGTAAACCCAGGCACCAGCTGACAGAAGCAGTAGCAATTTGAGTCCATTTGCCAGAAATTCTATGGTAAACCCAGGCACCAGCTGACAGAAGCAGTAGCAATTTGAGTCCATTTGCCAGAAATTCTATGGGCAAAGCAAGAACCTCACCTTTGGGCTGTAAAGAGGGACTTGGGCACAGTCGCTATTAAGAAAACAAAAAAGAGAAAACTATTTTTAAAAAGATACATGACAGTACGTCTTTAATGATCATAATGTCCTCTGGTGAAGGTGGAAGGTATTTGGAAAATAATCAATAACCTTCCCTAATAGTTTTTTCGGGGGGAAATGGCGGTAATCCTTTTGTTGCCTTCTCTTCAGCCATGCACCAATGACACACGGCAGTTTCAAATTCCTCCCAATGACAATGCACCCTGGAGAGTCTATTTCATGCTGGACCACAGAGGAAAGAGAAAGCTGTCAAAAAGCTAGGGCAGCCAGATTTTTCTAATAAATCTGGACAGTTAGCTGTTTGGTATCGCATAGCATTTTATTTCATAGGAGGCTGGCAGATCCCCCTGTGGCTTCTTCGGTTAATGCTTCCTGGAGAGAAGAGGCAAGAACTGTGAGTGGGTTGACCCCAAGTGAACTGTGAGATGCCCAGGGTGTCCCATGGAGGTATAACCGGACTATGGCATAAGATAGACTACTGCCCATATTTTGCAGCAAAGCTTTTATAGCAATAGTAGGGACTCCAAAGATTTCAATGCCAGGAGAGCAGGAAAAGGAGAACGAGCACAGGTCAAATGGAGGCAGAACTTGGAGAGCCACAGAGTTGTCCCCAAGGGGGCTGACCGGCCCTCCAAGTTACAAAGATCAGAAAACTACGACAAATGCAAGCTGGATATTTCAGATGGCAATCTGGTTAGGAAAGACTGGGCAGCAGTGGCAGTACTAGTCATCAGGCAGGTAGAAGCACTGTGTCCCCACAAGAGTTTGCTTGAACTGGACCCTAGCTGGCAGCCAGGTAGCGAGACAGAGCCCAGCACCCCAGAAAAAGGCCTAGCAAAGCCTAGGAGGGATGTCAGAGCCCCAACGAAGCAGGACGGCCTTCAGTGGGTTCCTGGAGCTTGTCCCAGCTTCACCCACACCCTAATGTGAAAAGGGTGACTGCAGACTAATTAGCGCCCACGGGCTTCAGGGGCTCTTCCCAGGGGCACTTAGCACTGAGTCATCAGACTACTTCCAGATGTTATCTACTGAGCAGCAGCGGGGGTGGGGTGGATTACTACTGCCTGCCAAGGTCAGTCCTTAATGCTTCAGGCACTGAACGTCACTGAGTCTTCTGGCTGAGACCTTTAGCACCTACCCGTGATGGGGGGGGCGGGGCCGGGGCAACTAGAGTCTGACAATCAGATGGCAGGTCTGGAATGCAAGGTCTATTTCACCACTGTGCTCTGCCAAGGTCATCAATCCACTGTGCAGGGCATCCAGTGCCATGTAAGGGAATGGAATTCAGCCTTTGATTCAGCAACCCAGGGCACTAGCTCCCATTATATCAATGTCTAAGTGATACCAGTAGATAAAAATCTAACATTAGCATTTCAGTGTCAGTGGCCTCAGAGAGAGCTTCAACGTACGTACCAGATGGATTCACTCTTTTAGATTTAGTTCCCTTCTCTCGGCAAACTCCTGCAACAGCAAAGGAATAATTACTGCTCAGTGGAATACTGTACAGCGCTAGCCAACAAATAAAGTGACATCAATTTAAACCAGTAAATATGAATATTTGGAAGGGAAAAGAATTCTCTTTCCAGAGCAATTATTTGTCTTTTCAGAAACGTTTGCCAATACAAAACCCTCCTCCCCCGCCTGTGGAACTGCAAAGACAAGAACCACAGCAGGGCATCTTCACCACTGGAAGGGGCTGGAAGGCATTGGGCAGAGGGGCAGAGATGGCTTTGTACGGAGCCTTGTGCATTGCTAAGGGGAACACAACTTAAATCTAAAACTCATATGCAATGGAAAGCACACTCACAAAGGAAAGATAGCAAATGGTAGGATGACCACCATTTTTGTTTTTTTGTTTTGTTTTTGCGGTACGCGGGCCTCTCACTGCTGTGGCCTCTCCCGTCGCGGAGCACAGGCTCCGGACGCGCAGGCTCAGCGGCCATGGCTCACGGGCCCAGCCGCTCCGTGGCATGTGGGATCTTCCCGGCGGACCGGGGCACGAACCCGTGTCCCCTGCATCGGCAGGCGGACTCCCAGCCACTGAGCCACCAGGGAAGCCCCCAGGATGACCATCATTTTTTTCACGTGGACTCCACTTGACAGACAAAAGATCATTTTCGCGTTCATTATCTCACTAGAGGCACCCAACATCTCTGCAAGGCAGGCAGGGAAAGGACTGTTAGACCCATCTTACAGATGAAGAAGCTGAGGTGTGATAGCGATTTAATGGACTTCATTCAGACCTGCTTCTGTCCCACAACCGTGGCATCACCTAGGTGGCAGTGGATACAAAATGGCATCCTCAACCCTCCACTGGCCACCTCACCCCAACCACACCAGCTACTGCTCTTAATCCACCGAGGAAACTGCCTGTATCCTAGGTGTGGAGGCAGCTGTTCAAAGCCCTTTACACCCACATCCAACTGGCTCCCACTGGAGGCCGACAGCTGGTCTAATTGAATTGTCATTAGGCACTAGAGGCAGCACCTCCACGGTGTACCTTCGACAGAGAAGTCAACAGATGTATCTCCCTAGCTACTCAAGAGTGTGCTTGGAACAGTTCGCTTTGATTCCCTTTTAAAGCAATAATGGCCCCACCGCTACTACTCCCCCACACCACAAAGAGCCAGCAAGGCACGGCAGCGGCTTAGTACCCTGAGGACTCATGAACCGCTCCCACCCTACCCCCATCCACATGGACATTTAGGAAAACCTTCAACAGCATCGCTCTTGCACTGGGGCAACAAGGTCCCTGCCCGAGACCTCACACTTTACAGGGCCTTGCTCTGGCCCCACTCCAGCCTCACCACTGCCCATAGAGCAAGGAATCTATGGGGCCAAGGGGAACTTGCTCACCCAACGTCTATGCTTCCCTCTTCTATGCCACTCTCAAACTACCCAAGACCTTGAAATTCCCTGCCCATGTGCCCCAAGCCTGTGTTCATGGCCTGGCAATCCTCTGTGGTTTGGTCCACAGATGGACACAACCCTAGGCCTGAGTGGTGAACGACGGGTGCCCACTGAGCAGCTGTTACCCTTCTACCCGGTGATGGTGAAGCTTGACCATGTGGGCTACAACAGTACCTCTCAAACTTTAATGTGCTTGTGAATCATCTGGGATCTTATTAAAGTCCACACCTTGGTTAAGTAGGCCTAGAGTAGGCCCTGAGAGTTGACAGCTCCAACGAGTGCTTGGGTAATGCTGATGCTCTGGGCTGGGGTCCACACTTTGAGGAGCAAGGTTGGTGTCTACAGGCTTGTGTGGAGGGCCCCTCAGGGTAAGGGACAGAGCCAAGAGCTTGGAGAGAAAGGGGAGTTTGCAGTGAGCCTGTATTTTGCACCCTTGCCCCAGGCCCACCAAAGTTAGGGGTGGCCTTGCCTTTCATCATATCAAGAAGTATCAAGAGTATGTCAACATCTCTGAGCCCCAAAGGAAAACAGTGAAGTGAGACATACCATTTGTCCCTCCTCCAAAGCCCCTACATCCTTCCCACCATCCCCTCCCATGCCAGAAACTGGGAGGCCATCTCCTGGGACCTGTCACAGTGAACACATTCCGTCAATTTTCAGTATCAACCACCCCCTTCCACGGATGGTCACGTAGTGTTTTACTATGCCACCATAATGTCTGGCTCTCAGAAGTCCGACCTTCCACTTTGCTTACCAGTGGTCGGTGTCAAAGACTGAAGATGTGGAATTCAAGTAAGCTGGAAAAAAAATACTAGACTCTTAAAGACAATACATCTTCTACCAAGCAGTCCCACGTACTCCCTGGCCTGAGAGGAAGGGCAGGACCCTTTAGGTAGACCTGACCCATCCACACTAACACGTAGCCAAGATATCATAAAACCCCAGCCTCAGGCACTGGTCCACCAGCAAGTTACAGACAATCTATACTCACATTACCGCACCCACATGAGCAAGCCTGGAGCTTTTCCTGCCCTTTATCATTGTAAAGAGATAGGTGAAAACAAAAATAAACACAAGACCACAGAAATATCGTTTAATTGGAATATGCAAATGGGGGAGCAAACCACCAATGCATTCCTGAGGCACAGTTTTCAAAACTTTTTCAACGCGAAGTCACTTCAATCCAATGGTAGTGGTAGCCCGTATGAAACAGATGAAAACAAAACTTCATATGGAGTATGAAATGGGGATGGGCAGCCCAGAGCCCTGTTGACTTGGGACCCATTGACTGATACACATGGAGGCACCCAGGGCAGCTCCTAGAAACCTCTAGTGCTCCCAAGTGCTCCCTTTGGAAATGATCACTGAAGCGTAAGTCACTTTATTAAGATCACATCAGACTTTCTAATCTCACCGATTAGCACTCAGGCACAAGAGAAGCAAAAAAAAAAAAGCTCAGAAGAAAAAGTTACAGCACAGTACTCGCTTGAGGAATACAGAGAGCTGGGTTTGAGTCCTAATTCTGCAGTTAAATCACTTTGTGACCTTAAATAAGGCCCTTCCCTTCTCTGAGCCTCAAGACATAGGACCCAGATGGCCTTTGTCCAGCTCTGACACTCTGGGATTTTATGATTATTTCAGCATTCCATATTTAAGTGAAGATTCACGGTCATATCATCCATCACAGATAGATGCTAGCAGAAAATAAAGGAAACCTCTATGGTGTTCTGCTGGCACAGTTCTGTGCTTTCGTTCAGAAGCTCAAAGCATTTTAATAGCTTATTCTGTTGGAACCATAGCAGAAAAACAAAAAGGAAATTAATCTTGAAGAAATCATATATCTGCAATCTTTTACTATCTCTTAGTAAGGCTCCAGCGACTTCTGCACATTGCCAGTCCTTACTGAATTCTGGAAAGAGGGACAGAAGATAGTGTTTGAGTCTTTGCAGGGAGGGAGGTGGTCTTTAGGGTATAAGACCAGGGAGGCAGCGAGCCCATCAGGAAGCATTTGCAGGAGTCTAAATAAGCGATAGAGAGGACCCGAACCAAAAAGTCATGTCAATGGAGGTGGAAAGGACAGGACAGGTCCAAGTGGCATTCAGGAAGATACACTCACAGGACTGGGTGCTGGGGTTGAGGAGAGAGAGGGAGAATGAATGCCAAGCATTTTACTTGGGTGATGACACGCATGACAGTGCCATTATCCAAGCTATGACGCTGAGAAGGAAAAAGAGATTTGAGACACAAGCTGATGAGTTAAAGGTTGGAACGTTGACTGTGAAATGTCTGTGGATCATCAGGTGGAAATGTCCAGTACGCCCGTGAGTATACTGTTGTAAAGTCCTACAGGTCTCCGCAGGACCAAACGCAACCACGAGATTGTTCTGGAAGTCCTCAGCATACGGGGTCCCTGCCTCCTTGTAATTTTGCCACATTGTCTCGTTTATTCATTAAAATGTTTAGAGTCCCCTCCCCCAAATGTCCAGAGTCCCTACTTACTTAGCTAGGCAAGGGGATATATGGGTGAACAAAAACAGACATGGTCTCTGCTCTCATCTAGCTTGTAGTCTCGCAGTAGGGACAATTAACAAGAAAAAATATATAGTTATCATTTTAAGTTATGATAAATATTGTGAAGGAAACAAATGGGTACAGTGATCAAGAATACCACAGGGAAGAGGGGGAACCTCTCGAGAAGGCCTTTAAACCAACACTTGAAGGACATTCCTGGACAAGGTAATAGCACATGCCAAGACCTAGAAGCAGCAAGAATTTAGTCACAAAGCTAGGACACCCACCTAGCTTGGGTTCTGTGGTATGCCTGGAAAATTTGCTGCTGTTACTGATGTCTCAGTGATAGTAATAACGTAGTACAAGAAGGCATGCTCATAAAATTATACCAAAGCCAAAGCACTTGATGCCTGTGACATGGTGGTTAACGATTTTATGTTGTCACTGATGGGACTGGCTGGATACAGATGGTTACATTAGTCAGATGTAATATTACCTTAAACTAAACTTTAAATAAAATTGCCACGGAACTCTGCATTCCATTACTAATAGCTCCGGTTGCCTCAAATCATGCCAGAATGTGGAAGTCGCGCTCTGGGCAAAGTCACCATTCTGTACGATTTCAGTCAAACACTGTCATTGAGGAAGCAATACTTAAAATAACGTTCCTTTTAATGATTAAATAGAGGGTTGGCACAAACTACAGAACAGAAAAAAAAAAAAAAGAAGATTCGATATAGCCACTGGGGAAGGGATAAGTAGGTTGTGTTTGGCAATTCCTTCCTGGTGGGTTTACAGTTATTCCACCGCATGACAGCTAAAACGCCTAAGAAATCGCTTACCTGAACCTCAGTAATAATTAGTTTTCTATCCTTTGTATGTTCACCATGAGTTCTGTTGACCTCGCCATATGGAAAGTCTGAGTTTACCCATTTACAGTTCAAGTATTCATTCCTTGCAGGCAAGCAAAAGTGTGCTGGGGGGTGAACAGTGCCTGGCCAGCAGTGTGTGTTTTAACTGGGAGGTTTAAGATGCATCAGTTGAAAAATTAATGTATAAATCTTAGCTGGCTGGGTAAGAAAATGAAAACAAGCTTTATTGGGTATAGACACAGATTTAGCTCAAGTCTTTTTGCTTTTAAGATGAGACGTCAAAAAAGGCAAAAGACAGACTCCTTTTCGTAGTGCAATTAAAAGGGAAACGAATTGTGTTCATGTGTTTTGCTTGTGATTTGGCTGAAAACTGCGGTGCTTCAGTATTACGATTTAGGTGCGGGCCAGCATGCCAGTGAAGAACTCACCGGTGCTTGTCAACTACTCACCATTCCCTCGTTTGTAAAATCATTCAGAAATGTGTGGTCTGCCTGCAGTAAGCTATAACTAAAGCTATTCTTTGTAATTAAGGGCTATTTTTAAATGTACATTTTAAAGTCCACTGGCAGCCCTTATGTCTTTTGTCTCACGAGGGTGGAACCGACGGGGTGGGCCGTTCAGAAAAGGCCCTCAATCTAACCCCAGCCCTCAGCAAAGGAGCCATGTGTGATTCTGGCAAAGGACTAAAGGGCTCCAGCTTGCTGGTGGTGTTTGCGTCACTAGGGGGCTATCAGCCCCATCCGAGTCCCTGGAACACAGCGGCCCTCCGCTGTAACACAGTACATAAGCTGTTGCATCTGCAGAGCTCTGTGCAGCTTGCCTTGTGCTGTTTCCACAAATGCTACATAGCCCGACAGAACACAGACTCTCTTCAACACTCCTGGCTCCGGCAAACAAGCTGGGGAAAGGATTTGACTATATAGAGTTCAATTTTGACTCTTGGGGTTTCCAGAGGTTCAGCTCAAATGTAGTGCTGAGGGTGTGTTTCTTTCCCTCAAGTCAAACAAGCTGAATGCCAAAGGCCACAGAATTGTTTTCCGTGCTTTAGAACTCACAAGTGATGGATGAACTGTACGTCTCTACCTCCTCGAGCCTCACTTCATATACAGGGAAACTGAGGCTCTGAACGATTAGATGACTCGCCTAAGGTTTCCTGGCCAATTAGTGGCAGAGGACTGGCTAAAACCTGAGTTTTGTCCTCTCCCGGCGGGCCTCTTTCCAACACACTTCATCACCCGCTAAAGCCAGCCTGCTAGAAAATGTCCAGGCAGTGTGTCATGTGGAGTAATTTACTGGTATAGAGGGCGATCTGTGAGGGGTAAGCGAATGTAAACTCTAAGGCTCTTACAGAACAGCCTGGTTATTGAGCTGCCCAGCTTCCATCTGTGGTCAGGCCAAAGCTTAACACCTTGCTGGGTCACCATGGGCCAAGCAGGGTTTGACTGGCTTAGACTTGAACTATGCTCCACCGTTCCTCGTATCTGTTACCCCTAACTCTGACCCATCTTCTTGTGGTTTGGCTTGGACCTAATACTGCCTTCCCCCCAACTTCCATCCCACCATATTCCGTTCTTCAATCTTCCACCCCTACTGCTGCCCCACCTGGCCCTATCATCTCAGGATTTGAAGTCCAGGCCATCGTAGACAGAGTCCTCCCTCCCTCTTGGCCCACCAGTCCCCATGGATGAGCAGTGGGGGCAGGGAGTGAGGTGGCGGAGGCAAGGGTTATTTGAACACTCACTTTTTCAAAAGATCAACTAGAAGCTTCTCTCCGCCACCCCTTGGCATAGCTACAGTGCAACGAAAAAGGATAATCGAAAGCGGACCCAGGGCCTTGCAAAGATCATGAAGGCCCTGCCGAATGAAAAGATGAAATTAGGATCCACCCACAATTAGGACTGAATGCATTTTCTTACATTCTTGGCTTTTTAAAATTGTTCACCTCTATATGGCTTATAGTAGCATTTTCCTAGCTAGAATATTCGCTAGGTATGAAATTACTATTATTTGGGACAATTGTTTTGGTGATGTTTTTAAAAGAGCCAGGAAGTCACCTAAACTATCAGAAAGATAACTCCTCATCAAACAGCTTGGATGGAGACCTTTCATTTAGAGCAATAATCGCTGGGTAGAGAAAGTTAGCAAGAAAATTCGGCCTCATTAGCAAATGTGCGTTACACTAGTGACTGGCAATAAAATAAACACATAAAACTATAATTCAATTCAAACTACTACTAAACTTGTGATAATCTAATCATGGGTTGGCATATTTTACCTTTCCAATGGGTTTCTGAGTAAATTAGGAGTATAAACATGAGCTCTTAGGGGATGTTTAACCCAGTTCAGAGAACAACTTGTTTCCAAGCTCTCTGACAACATTCATTTGCATATAAATAATCAGTGTGCTGATTTCAAATGATCTTTACCTATTCATTGGAACATACTCCATCAAGACCTCTACTTGGCAATATTTGGCTTGCTGTTTATAATTTCATTTCTGCTTGCAAGTAATAAAGATCAATCATTTTAGAGGAACGTATAATTCGGAATTGTCTCGACATCAGAATGCCCACCCCTCCCCCCTCCTCCCTCCGCCCCTCGCCCGCCCTATCTATGTTAGGGAGGCCCAGCTACACTACACAGACACACTTCAGCATCCACCAAACCCTCATTAAAGAGCATTAGAATAAAAATGCCTATAAATGCCCCCATGCGATAAGACCTGAAGCAGTTTACCTGGTTATTAGGGGTATATAAACCAAGACTCCACTTAGGAGCCAAAACACCCAGGGCTTTAAGAGGTTTTAAAGAAAAAGAAACAACCATGTACCTGTGTTACTCTTACAATTAGAAAACAATCTAGTCGTGTAAAAGTTTTCAGAGGAAGGATAAAGAAGTATATTCGTAACACAAACACTATCTGAGCAACAGCACCCCTGGCGACAAAACTCTCAAGGGAAGCCCTAGGAACCCAGCTTCTCTTTAAAGACCTCCAGAGCCTCAGAGCTTCCCACCTCCCAAAGCTCTTCCCATCAGCCAAAGGCTCAAGGCATTAGACCGCCTTTCTTTACATGGGGCCAAAACCTGCCTCCCTGTAATTCCCACACATTGGTCCAAATATCTTGCGGGGGGGACGACTAATGTTTTCTATGGTTCTTTACATGGCATTTTTCACATACATGTTCTCAGTGGACCTTCTCAATAATCCTGTGAGGCAGACATTCCTACGACTTTTATCTTTTTTTCTAAACTATGTGATGCATAGCAGTGTTTTGGGTTTTTTTGTTTGTTTTTCGTGTTTTTTTAAAAAATATTTATTCATTTATTTTTTTGGCTGCACTGAGTCTTCTCTGCAGCGTGCGGGATCTTCGTTGTGGCATGCGGGATCTAGTTCCCCAACCAGGGATCGAACCTGGGCCCCCTGAGCTGGGAGCATGGAGTCTTAACCACTGGACCATCAGGGAAGTCCCTACGACTCTTGTCTTATAGGTGAAGACCTAGAGGCTAAGAGAGACTCAATTCTGCACAAAGTGGCGAAGTGGCAGGGGCAGGGCTTCAACTCAGCTTCCCTAAATCCACCTCTTATGCCACTTTAATTACTCTGCCTTGTCTTGCTGAAACAGTTAAAATAAAAAAAGCTTCTGCTTCCCCATGAGAACAACCCTTGAAGGCAGAAAGGGGTAGAATAATTGAAGGTGTACTCTCCATGCAGTCTCCCTGAGAGATCTCTGCTACTCACGTGGCTTTAAATCCCCCATACAGAGGGGCCCATATCTGTTTCTAGCCCTGAGTTTCAGGACACAGTAGCGGCCCTCCCATCTGGATGTCTCACAGTACCTCAAATTCATCAGGTTCCAGGCTGAACTGATCAATTGCTCCTCATTGTCTCTCCACCCCCCACTCCTGATCTTGGTCAGAAATAGCACACTCTACCCAGGCAGCCATGCCAGAAACCTGGAGAATTATACTAGACACTTCTTTCTCCCTCGCCAGCACCCTTGCCCCAACATCATAAGGATTCTAAGACTTTGAAATCTCTTTTGATCTGCCTCTTCCTCTCTATCCCCACTGCTACTGCCCTATTCCATTCACCATGAAATTTCACTTCGACAAATTCAACAGACTCCTAATGGTCTCTGTGCTTCCAGTAGCAGCTCTCTCAAATCCACCCGCCTCCAGGTAGATCACCACCAGAGGGATCCAATATGACGATCTACGTCCCTCCCCTGCTACCAACCTGCCAATGGCTTCCTGTTGCTTCCAGAAGGGACTGTCAAACCCAGCTGATCAAGAAGATCACTGGGAATGTAGATGGAACATCTTTATATTTTTTAAGTTCCCCAGGTGATTTGAATGAGTTAGTAAAGTTGGGAAGTCATGGCGTGAGAGGCAAAGTTGACACCCTCAATGGTCTGATTCCTGCCTACCTCTCTAGTCATCATTCCTGCCACTTTACCCTCAGCAGTGAACATTCCAGTGATCTCAGAAACATACCATGCTGGCTCACACCTCTGTCCCCCATTAAACTGATCTCTCAGCCTATAATGTTCTTTCTACCTTTGGCCAACCTCCACTGAACCTTCAAAACTGAACTGAGGTGCCAATTCTTCAAGAAGTCTTTCGTGGCCTCATCAGAGTGGATCAGCCGTGCCTCCTCTGTAACCCCCATCACACTGTGCAGAGTTCTCTATCATAGCACTTAGCACATTGTACTGAAATTATTCCCTATGTGTCTGACTCCCTGGCAAGCCTAAAAGCTCCTCAAAACCAAGGACCACGTTTATCCATCACTGGCAAATGCCTGTAATGTGAGAGGTACTCAGTAAATGTCAACCTGAAATGAACTGGATTTCAAGCGAGGCTCTACACTGACTAACTGGAGATTTGGATTTTGGGGAACTCAGTTCACCTGCTTGGGCCTCAGTTCCCATATCCATAAAATAAGATAATAAATCCCCAGTTTCATTCATACACCAAACATGTGAATGTCCACTAAGTGCCAGGTACTGGGTTATGTGAAGGTTGAACCAATCAGTTAGATTTTTGTAAACTGTTACACAGTATTGCAAAAATGTGTCTGCAATTTTAGCTTTTGCTTAGTCTCTCTGGACCAGAAATAACAATTTCATTCCATAAAACCAAAGTCTACTAAGCTGTAGTTTCCATTAGGCTCACCAAGGTGTCAGGGTAAAGTCACTCTGCCCAGAGGGAAGGGCACTGGCCTAACTGGGATTGGAGGTACAGCCCGGGAAAGCATAACATACAGAGAACCTGCTCTGGCAGGGGCGGTGCTAATCCTCCAGGGACACAGGAGTCACAGCGGAGCACCACTGAAGAAAGGTCACTGAGCCCCAATCCTTCTCCCTACTGACCTCTGCCTGACCTGTGCTCAGGTTTCCATGGGAAAGGGTGTGGAGCCTGATGCAGCAGTTTACACTGGGCTCAACAACCTGACTTCCTGAGGCTTATCCAGGACTTCCTGAAGCTTGTCTACTCAGATGAGTACTGGGTCCCCTGAGATATTTCTGGCGATGTCACTGCCAGAGGCAACAGTCTTAAAGTTCAGTCCCACAAAGCCCAGGGAAACCAAATTGATTTGCTGGACCTGAAGAATTTGATCCTAGAGCAGCTCTGGGCTATTCTCTACCAAATTACACTGCTGTTCTTGAGGGCTTGTATCCTGCAGGCCCAGAGGGGATCACAAACTCACTAAAATCCTTGGACTAAAGATTCCTGGACCTGTTCTAATCTCCCACTCTCTCCCATACAGTTGCTCATCCTCTATGGGGAAATTCCAGTCAACAATTGCTTCTTAGAACCCAAAACTCTGCAGGCATCTAGCAATGACAGCATGTGATATAATGCCCAATCCCTTAATGCAATCTGATGTCTCATTGGCTCAGAAGTAACTCCTAGCATGGGGGAGCTATCAGAAGTTATGCCAAGAGCCAGGCAAAGAGGAGACAGAAGCATTTCCTTTATGTACAGACCCCCAGAAAGCATAAGTCCACTTTCACTGAAGCAGGTTCTTATCAAGCATTCCTTCTGGACACCAGCCAGGTGATCATGCCTACCTCCAAGAAATTGCAAGGTTTGAGCTCTTTGACTAGGAGAAAATAAAAGATGAGACCTGTGCTATCATGTTATTGCACACTAGACATATGGAGTTAGACTTCCAGGATAACATTCGGCCCATGGACCGTCTCAATCACTCATTCAATAAATATTTACTGAGCATCTACTCCATAGCTGGAAAATCAGCCAAAATCTGTCCCTGTAGAGCTCACAGCCTAGTAGGGAAGACAGACATATAAACAAAAGAGTTGCAATATGACATTGTATGAAGTCCAGAAGAATCCCAGAGCTGGAAGCCTCAGAAAAGGCTCTCCAGAAGAGGGGACACCCAGACAGGGCTTTTGAAGGATGAAGAAGGCAGACAAGGCAGGAAGAAGAGTCTGAGCAGAGGGAACTTGTTAAACATCCTAGAAGAATATTGCTGGAGGCTGAGATAAGATGGGGGTGGGGCATCATGAGAGATGAAGCTAAAGAAGTAGGCAGGAAGCACATCAATATGCCCGGCTGAGAGCTTGAACTATCTGCTTTAGGAGACTGACAGCCACCAGGGCGACTCTAAATATTTTCATGTTTTTATTTTGTTGTTACTATTGGTGTTCTTGTTTCTGTTTGTTCTTTGCAGTGAAATGGCCATGACTAAATTTTCAGTTTGGAAAATAACTTCGCGCTGGTGGAAGGGGTTGTGGAGCATGGTGAGAGACCAGATTACAGGTCACTGAAACCGTCTACATGAGAGCCGATAAAAGCTAGAACAAAGAAGCAGCATGGGGGTACAGTGGATTCAGGGCAATTTTCCAATAGAATAGATTTGGTAAATGTGTGGCTTTTGGGGAGAGGGAGAGAAAAGGAATGATGGCCAGATTTCTATCCTAAGGACCCCAGATCAATGGCATTGCCATCGACTGAGAGGCAGAGCAAGTTTGGGGGCAGCTGGGATGGGACTAGTTCAGTTTAACCATACAGCTGGCAGAGCCACAGGTTCCACAACCACGGATTCAACAAAGTACATGTCAACAATATTTGAAAAATAAATTTCAGAAAGTTCCCCAAAGCAAAACTTGAATTTTCCATGCTTCGGTAAACATTTACACAGCATTTACATGGTATTTACAAGTATTTACATAGCGTTTACAGTGTATTAGGTATTACAAGTAATCTAGAGATTACTTAAAGTACACAGGAGGATGTGCGTAGGTTATACGTAAATACTGTGTCATTTTATATAAGGTACTTCAGCATCCTCAGATTTTGGTATCCACAGGAGTGCAGGAACCAATCCCCCGTGGATACCAAAGGATTACTGTTCTGAGTTTGAGAAGTCTGTGAAATAGAGATGTCCTGCAGATGGTTGGATACATGTGTCTGAAGTTCTCAAGATATTTCAGAGCTAGAAATATATATTTGGGAGTTATAAGTGTGTAAATGATAGTTCACATCTTGGGATTACGTAAAAATAACCAAGGCAGAAGATTTATAATGATCACAGAAGATGGTCAAGAAACGGGCAGATCATTTAAGGTAAAAATAACATTTAAGGTAAAAATTAAGGTCATTTAAGGTAAAAATAACCTGAGATAAAATAATCAGATGTAAGAGAACCAGGAGGATAAGAGACTGAGAAAGTCAAAAGAGGTTAGAGATCAAGAAGGAGAGAATAAAGAGAAAACAGATGCAAAACATTATGAAAGTAACATAGAACTTGGTAATGAATCGACTCTTCCCTATCCCATTTCTCTTACATCCAGATATGATGACAAGTTTCCAGTTCAGGTGATTAGAAGAATAATGGTATAAATAACAGAATTAGAAACGCAGAAAGAATAAATAGCTTGGGAGGAAAGCTGATGAGTTTCAGTTGGGATATACTAATTCTGAGATGCAATCGGGACATTAATCTCTAGTAAGCAGATGGGAATCCGAGACAATCTCAGGAGAAAGCTCAGATGTGGAAGTTAATATTTGAAAAACACGTGTATGAAGGTATCAGTGGAATCAGGGAAATTCTCATGGAAGAGAATATCAAAGTGAAGAGGAAAAGAAAGTATGCAAATGGCTAAGAAGCACATGAAAATATGCTCAGCATCGAGCCATTAGGGAAATGCAAATCAAAACACAAAGAGATACTACTTCATACCCACTACTATGGCTGTAATCAAAAAGACTGACAATAACAAGTGTTGGTGAGGATATGGAGAAAATGGAAACCCTCCTACATTGCTACTGGGAATGTAAAGTGGTGCAGCTGCTTTGGAGAAGTCAGGCAGTTTCTATGGAAAAGTCTGGCAGTTCCTCAAAAAGCTAAACATAGAGTAGCCATATGATCCAGCAATTCCACTCCTAGATATCTATCCAAGAGAAATGAAAAATGTTATGCCCAAACAAAATTTTGTACACAAATATTCATAGTAGCACTATTTATAATAGCCAAAAGGGAACAACCCAAGTGTCCACCAACTAGTAAATGCATAAAGAAAATCTGGTATATCCATACAATGGAATATCATTTAGCTGTAAAAAAAAAATTATACTTTATTTTTAAAAATTATGCTTTGGGAGCTTCCCTGGTGGTGCAGTGGTGAGAGTCCGCCTGCCGATGCAGGGGACATGGGTTCGTGCCCCAGTCCGGGAGGATCCCACATGCCGCGGAGTGGCTGGGCCCGTGAGCCACAACTACTGAGTCTGTGCGTCCGGAGCCTGTGCTCCGCAATGGGAGAGGCCACAACAGTGAGAGGCCCGCGTACCACACACACACACACACACACACAAATTATGCTTTGTGAAGGACATTGTTAAAAGAATGAAAAGAGAAATCACAGATTGGGAGAAATATTTGCAAAATATGTAGGATAAAGGACTTGTACCTAAAATATACAAAGAATCCTTAAAACTCAACAGTAAGAAAACAAACAATCCCATTTAAAAATGGGCAAAGGATCCGGACACTTCACAAAAAAAGACATATGGATGGCAAATAAGCATATGAAAAGATGCTCCATATCAAATATAATTAAGGAATTACAAATTAAAACAATAATGAAATACTACCATGCACTACTAGGATGGCTAAAATCTAAACAGCTGACAACACCAAATGTTAGGAAGGCTGGAGAGCAACTAGAGCTCTTGTTCATCACTGATGGGAATACAGAACGGTGCAGCCAATTTGGAGGACATACTCCTACTATATGATCCAGCAATCATGCTCCTTGGTATTTACCCAAACATGTTGAAAACTTATGTCCACACTAAAACCTCTATACAGACATGTACAGCAGCTTTATTCATAATTGCCAAGACTTGGAAGCAAGCAAAATGTCCTTTGGTTAGTGTATGGATAAATAAACTGTTGTCCATCCAGACAAAGGAATATTATTCAGTGCTAAAAAGAAATGAACTATCAAACCTTGAAAAGACATGGAGGAACCTCAAATGCATATTACTAAGAGAAGACAATCTGAAAAGGCTACATACTGTATGATTCCAACTACATGACATTCTGGAAAAGATGAAGCCATAGAAGCAGTGGTTTGCTAGAGGTTCTGGGGGAGGGAAGGACTGCACTGCACCAAAAATCCCCTGTGCTCCAACTATTCATCAAAACTATTCTATATGATACTGCAATGGCGGATACATGACATTACGCATTTGTCAAAACCCACAGAACTGTACAACACAAAGAGCGAACCCTAATGTAAATTATGAACTTTAGTTAATAATAATGTTTCAATATTGGTTCATCACTTGTAACAAATGAACCATACCAATGCAAGATGTTGGTGGGAAAAACTATGGTCAGAGGAGTGGGAAGAGGGGAGTATGTGGGAACTCTGCGATATCTGCTCACTGTCTGTAAAACTAAAACTTCTAAAAATAAAAGTCTATTAATTTAAAAAAATTAAAGAAAGAACGAAGTACTAGTCCATGTTAATACATGGGTGAGCCTTGGAAACATTACCTTAAGTGAGAGAATCCAGTCACACAAAAGACTACAGATTACAGTATATGATTCCATTTATATGAAAGGTCTAGAGGAGGCAAATCTATGGAGACAGAAAGCAGATTAGTAGCTGCCTAGGGCTAGGGAGAATTAAGGGGAAACAGAGTGAGTGCTAATGGCTAGGGTTTCTTTCGGGGGTTTTGAAACTGTTATAAAATTTATTGTGATGATTGTGGTGATGGTTGTGAATATACTAAAATCCACTTTAAATGGATGAATTGTATGGTATGTGTATTATATCTCAATAAATCTTGATATTGCTAATGAATTTGAAAAATCTCAAAAATGGATGATTTTCTAGGAAACTTAGCCAATTAGAATCATAAAGATGTACAAAATATGGGGGAAAAAAACCTGTGCTGTTTAAAAATATTTCCTCCAATGAATATAATAGTGTCCAGACAGTTTTGAGTAAGTTCTTTATAATTTACAAGGAACAGATAATTTCCATCCTCTAAATATAGCTTCCAGTATAGAGGAAAAGAAGGAACTAAGCCCCATTATTTTATAAAACTAAAGTTATCCTACCCACAAAACCTGGTAAACACATGCGCAAAACACTGAGAGAGAGAAGACTGAAGATTAATGTCACTTACGAACGTAGATGCAAAAATCCTAAATAAAATACCAGCAAACCAAACTCAGCAAGACAAAAAGAATACTACACCAGGACTTCTCTGGTGGCACAGTGGTTAGGAGTCCGCCTGCAAATGCAGGAGACACAGGTTCGAACCCTGGTCTGGGAAGATCCCACATGCCGTGGAGCAACAGAGCTCATTCGCCACAACTACTGAGCCTGCGCTCTAGAGCCCGCGAGCCACCACTACTGAGCCCCTGTGCCATAACTACTGAAGCCTGCGTGCCTAGAGCCCATGCTCTGCAACAAGAGAAGCCACCACATTGAGAAACCCGCACACCGCAACGAAGAGTAGCCCCCGCTCGCCACAGCTAGAGAAAGCCCACGTGCAGCAATGAAGAACCAACGCAGCCAAAAATAAATAAATAAAATAAATAAATAAATAAATTTTTAAAAAAGAATACTACACCATAAGGAAAGAGGAATTATTTCAGGAGTACAATTTAATATTAGTAAATCTAGACACACAGTATATCACAATAACTAGCCAAAGGAGAAAACCTGCATGAATGACAAAGAAGTTCTTAAATTTCTTAAGAAAATAAGAAAAAATATCTACAGCAGAACAGAAAATTGGGCAAAAGAGTAAAGAATAGAAAGAAAAAGCAGCTTCACTGGTAACCAAATAAATGTAAATTTTAAAATAGGATATTAGGGGACCTTCAAGATGGTGGAGGAGTAAGATGTGGAGATCACCTTCCCCCCACAGATACATCAAAAATACATCTACATGTGGAACAACTCTTACAGAATACTTACTGAATGCTGGCAGAAGACCTCAGACTTCCCAAATGGCAAGAAACTCCCCACATACCTGGGTAGGGCAAAACAAAAAAGAAAAAACAGAGACAAAGGAATAGAGACGGGACCTGCACCAGTGGGAGGAAGCTGTGAAGGAGGAAAAGTTTCCACACACTAGGAGCCCCTTCACTGGCGGAGACGGGGGTGGCGGCGGGGAAGCTTCTGAGGCACGGAGGAGAGCACAGCAACAGGGGTGCGGAGGGCAAAGCAGAGAGAGAGATTCCCGCACAGAGGATCGGTCCGACCGGCACTCACCAGCCCAAGAGGCTTGTCTGCTCACCCGCCGGGGCTGAGGCTCGGGCTTTGGAGGTG
>NW_020172767.1:961559-962675 GCF_003031525.2 Neophocaena asiaeorientalis asiaeorientalis
GCTGGCAGAAGACCTCAGACTTCCCAAATGGCAAGAAACTCCCCACATACCTGGGTAGGGCAAAACAAAAAAGAAAAAACAGAGACAAAGGAATAGAGACGGGACCTGCACCAGTGGGAGGAAGCTGTGAAGGAGGAAAAGTTTCCACACACTAGGAGCCCCTTCACTGGCGGAGACGGGGGTGGCGGCGGGGAAGCTTCTGAGGCACGGAGGAGAGCACAGCAACAGGGGTGCGGAGGGCAAAGCAGAGAGAGAGATTCCCGCACAGAGGATCGGTCCGACCGGCACTCACCAGCCCAAGAGGCTTGTCTGCTCACCCGCCGGGGCTGAGGCTCGGGCTTTGGAGGTGATATCCCAGGGAGAGGACTGGGGTTGGCTGCGTGAACACAGACTTGGTAAATTTAAGAAAATTGAAATCATATCATGTATCTTTTCCAATCACAACCCTATGAGACTAGATATCAATTACAGGAAAAAATCTGTAAAAAATACAAACACATGGAGGCTAAACAATACACTCCTTAATAACGAAGTGATCACTGAAGAAATCAAAGAGGAAATCAAAAAATACCTAGAAACAAATGACAATGGAGACACAACGACCCAAAACCTATGGGATGCAGCAAAAGCAGTTCTAAGAGGAAAGGTTATAGCAATACAATCCTACCTCAAGAAACAAAAAACTCTCAAATAAACAACCTAACTTAACACCTAAAGCAATTAGACAAAGAAGAACAAAACAAAACAAAAAAAACCCAAAGGTAGCAGGAGAGAAATCATAAAGATCAGATCAGAAATAAATGAAAAGAAATGAAGGAAACAATACCAAAGATCAATAAAACTAAAAACTGGTTCTTTGAGAAGATAAACAAAATTGATAAACCATTAGCCAGACTCATCAAAATTTTTATCATTTTAATTTTAATAATTATTTAAATTTTTATTTTAATAACTTTTATTTTATTTCATTTCTTTTTTTTTCTCCCTTTTCTTCTGAGCCGTGTGGCTGACAGGGTCTTGATGCTCCAGCCAGGTGTCAGGACTGAACTTCTGAGGTGGGAGAGCCGAGTTCAGGACATTGGTCCACCAGAGACCTCCTGGCACCATGTAATATCA
>NW_020172767.1:962810-995870 GCF_003031525.2 Neophocaena asiaeorientalis asiaeorientalis
GAGATAGACCATGTTCTTGGATTGGAAGAATCAACATTGTGAAAATGACTATACTGCCCAAAACAATCTATAGATTCAACACAATCCCTATCAGACTACCAATGGAATTTTTCACAGAACTAGAACAGAAAATTTCACAGTTCGTATGGAAACACAAAAGACCGTGAATAGCCAAAGCAGTCTTGAGAAAGAAAAACGGAGCTGGAGGAATCAGGCTCCCTGACTTCAGACTATACTATAAAGCTACAGTAATCAAGACAGTATGGTACTGGCACAAAAACAGAAATATAGATCAATGGAACAGGATAGAAAGCCCAGAGATAAACCCACGCACATATCTTTGATAAAGGAGGCAAGAATATACAATGGAGAAAAGACAGCCTCTTCAATAAGTGTTGCTGGGAAAACTGGACAGCTACATGTAAAAGAATGAAATTAGAACACTTCCTAATACCATACACAAAAATAAACTCAAAATGGATTAAAGACATTATAAAACTCTCAGTGGAAAACCTAGCCAGAACACTCTATGATATAAACCACAGCAAGATCCTTTTTGACCCACCTCCTAGAGAAATAGAAATAAAAACAAAAATAAACAAATGGAACCTAATTAAACTTAAAAGCTTTTGCACAGCAAAGGAAACTATAAAGAAGGCGAAAAGACAGCCCTCAGAATGGGAGAAAATATTTGCAAATGAAACAACAGACAAAGGATTGATCTCCAAAATATACAAGCAGCTCATGTAGCTCAATATCAAAAAAACAAACAACCCAATCAAAAAATAGGCAATAGCCCTAAATAGACATTTCTCCGATGAAATTATACAGATTTCCAATGAACACATGAAAGGATGCTCAACATCCCTAATAATTAGAAAAATGCAAATCAAAACTACAATGAAGTATCACTTCACACCGTCAGCATGGCCATCATCAAAAAATCTACAAACAATAAATGCTGGAGAGGGTGTGGAGAAAATGGAAGCCTCTTGCACTGTTGGTGGGAATGTAAATTGATACAGCCACTATGGAGAACAGTAAGGAGGTTCCTTAAAAAACTAAAAATAGAATTACCATATGACCCAGCAATCCCACTACTGGGCATATACCCTGAGAAAACCATAATTCAAAAAGAGTCATGTACCACAATGTTCATTGCAGCTGTATTTACAAGAGCCAGGACATGGAAGCAACCTATGTGTCCATCAACAGATGAATGGATAAAGAAGATGTGGCACATACATACAATGGAATATTACTCAGTCTTAAAAAGAAACGAAATTGAGTTATTCGTAGTGACGTAGATGGACATTGAGTCTGCCATACAGAATGAAGTAAGTCAGAAAGAGAAAAACAAATACCATACACTAACACATATATATGGAATGTAAAAAAAAAAAAAAGGTTCTGAAGAACCTAGGGGGCAGGACAGGAAGAAAGAGGCAGACGTAGAGAATGGACTTCAGGATATGCGGAAGGGGAAGGGTAAGCTGGGACAAAGGGAGAGAGTGGCATGGACATATATACACTACCAAACGTAAAATAGATAGCTAGTGGGAAGCAGCCGCATAGCACAGGGAGGTCAGCTCAGTGCTTTGTGACCACCTAGTGGGGTGGGATAGGGAGGGTGGGAGGGAGATGCAAGAGGGAGGGGATATGGGGATATATGTATACATATAGCTGATTCACTTTGTTATACAGCAGAAACTAACACACCATTGTAAAGCAGTTATACTCCAATGAAGATGTTAAAAAAATAAAATAAAAGTAAAAAAAATAGTATATTAATTCTTTGCAGTCAAATCGGCCAAAAATTCAGTGATTTCAAGAATTCAGACAAAAGGGGCATGCCCATACTCTACCTCTAACATGACAATTATTATAGGGTGGTTTAGCAATACTCATTGAAAGCCTGAAAAATGTGCCTACATGTGGAACCAATAATTGCACATCTAAGAATTTATGTAAAAGAAGCAATCGGGGTTTTTGCAAAGACTTAGCAACAGAATACTCATCTCTACATTGTTTACAGTAGGGAAAAAAAATAACCTAAATGTCTAACAGTAGCGAGTTGGTCAAATAAATTGTACTTTCATACAATGAAATGCTAGTTAACCACTGAAAGTGTAGAATAATGAACTTGAAAGAATGTTCAGAATATATTAAGTAAAAAGGTCATGAAAGAGGACGCAGAATATAGAGAAAAGAAGACTGAAGGATTATAATAAGATGTTAATAGTGATTACCTCTGAGTGGTAAAAATATGGGTGACGTTTACATCCTTTTTCATTCTCTTTTTTGTATATCTGTGATTTCTACATGGTCTATAGTAAACATATATTACTTTGATAAAGAAAAATTCAATAAAAGAGTTCCTTTTAATGTTCATACTCTTTGAGAAGTTCTACTTCTAGAAATTTATTCTGATAGTCATACATTCACACAAGAACATACATTACTATAATAACCAAAAAGGGAGACCAATTTAATGTCTAGTAATAGTAATTATAAAGTATGACATAACTCTAGCTATAGCTATAGGATGGAATACTGGGCAACTATTAAAAATCATGAGGTAGAAGAACATTTAAATCATAAAACATTCAGTGAAAAGGCAGATTATAAAATATTAAATACAATGCAAAGCTAATTTTTTAAAAACTATGTATAAATAGAAAAAAGAATGGAAGGAAATATACCAAAATGAACATCAGCTCTGGTTCTCTCCAAGTGGTAGGGCTACAGGTAATTTATTTTCATCTTTCTGCATTTCGCACTTTTTCTACAATGTAATTTTAAACTCCAGAAACAATTTAAGTTTGCATTTGAGGAGCAGCTCTCTGCTGCCATCATGCTGTGAGGCATTTATATCTAAGCATGTTGGCATTCCATAACTGAATCCAAGAACCGGTCCTGTTATGAATGGGAAGAATATAGATTAAAGTAAGTGAGAATAGGGGCAATATATTAATATCACGGATAAACAGAAAACTTCGGAAACCAATATATCAAGATGATAAGAATGATTAATTCTTGTTGGTAGGAACATAGGTGGTGGTTACTTTCGTGGGTGTGATTTTCTATATTTTTTAAAATTTTCCAAAAATAAAAAATAAGATAAATAAAACCAAATGAGAGAGCTATAGATATTTCCAGTCATTGGTTCAGGAACAGTGGGGAAACCTCTGATCTTCTGTCTCTGAGACTGTGGGAGAGCCTAGTTAGTTCTGGGATGGGAGGAAGCATCCACAGCCATTGCTTTCCTCTCTGGCCTCCAGGGTTGAACCCAGAGGCACTACCAGTGAAATAATGCAATGATGCTAGTCTCTCCATTCCATTGCATGCCAGGGAGCCCCTCACCCTATGCCAACAGCCGCCCAATTCAGAGTCTCGGACCTCCAGGCCTTCACAACCTCTAGTCATGCAGAGCTTCCAGTCAAAAGCATTTCCTTCCCTGCCATGGCCCCCTTCTCTAGCTCTTCAGCAATCTGCCCCCTGCCACTACACTGCGAGCTTCTGGAGGGCTGGGACCGTGGTTTAGCTCAAATCTTGCCCCTGTGCCTACCATAGCACCAATTAACATTTACAAGACTTTGCAGGCAGGTATGAAACAGAATCTTGATGCCTAGTTCAGGAGTAGCGAGCAAGGATACCAGCAACCCAGAAGTGTTTCATCCTCACAGAAAAGCACAACCCAGCCCACTACTGGTGATGATATGACTAAAGTAGTTTCATGGGTAAGAGTGTCACCTAGTGGAATGGGGCAGACCTGGGCAGTGATTAAAGTAGGTCAAAATAGAAATAAAATAATTCAAACAGATCTTCTTTGAAATAAAAATACACAACTCATCACAATAACTGGAGCAGTGGGGACCAGATGAACTGTCTGTGTAAGGACATGGTAGCAACAAAGTCAATATAGCATCAATATACAAACTTACTTGTTACATGATAGGTTTCCTTTGCTTCACAGTGAAAAAACACATCTCATCTCACTGCCGAGGGCTTACAAATTAATCATAAGGGTCAAGGTTCATGGTACTTACTCAAGGTTTCTGTGGATACTATGTTACTCCCATAACTTTAGAATTATTCTACTATTTTCAGCATTGTTTCTCTTAGTGGAGAGATGATGGAATTTGTCTATTATAAGAAGTATGTAAAGTGAGAAATTTCCTTTGCCAAAAGTTCATATAATGAAAGGTATGGAAAAATAACTTTTTCTCATTGAAACAAATTAATCCTGTAAATATTTGCTGGGTATCCCAAGCCACTGACTAGTGTTCTTAGAAAAAAGCTTTCAGGGGTAGAAAAACTGAGGTCAAAATTAGTATATTTTCCAAAAAAATTATTTTATTTTCCTCTTCAAATATAAGCCAAATAGTGGCTGTCAAACATCACAGGGAAATGCTCCATTTCCCCCAGCATCAGAATGGACTGAGGCCCTGCTGTTCAAGCTCACACACAGCACATCTGAGAGCATGCATGGGTGAAACTGATCAGAGTTGGTCTGTGTGAAGTGATGCCCTCTCTTCCAATGCAGTAAACTGGAGATGGTCAAACTGGATGCGGAGCTCCACGGAACTACATACACTTCATGATGCCAAGAGCACTATACACAGCTTGAGAAGCACATTCTGAACAAGTAAGTGCCTTTGAACCTCTGAAAGGCAAGGCAAAGCTTTTTTTTTTTTTTTTTAGTTTTTTTTTTTTAAGATTTTAGGCAAAATCTTAGCCAGCATAACAAGAAAGTCTGTGGAATTCAAGAGGTGACACCTCACCTGTTTTTATTTATTTATTTATTTAGGCCGTGCCACAGGGCTTACAGGATCTTAGTTTCCTGACCAGGGATTGAACCTGGGCCCAGCAGTGAAAGTGTGAAGTCCTAACCACTGGACCACCATGGAATTCCCACCACCTGCTTTTAAACACCAGCACAGTGACAAAGCTCATAATAAAGGTGGACAACCTCCATAACACCTTTCATCCAGATCACTGCAAGTTTCTGAGGGATCTCTCCATCTTCACTGTCTCAATTTGGCCAAACCTACACATTCTAGCCATATTAATAGCCTTGGAGTCTAACTCTGGCCCTTTCATACAGCCTTTTCTCCTGCAACCCGTGCTTAAAAATCTTCACTGCTTCCAAAGTGCCTATCAAAAATGTTGAAACACCTCAGTTTAGTATTCAAAGTCCCTCAAAATGTGGCCCCAACCTACCTTTCCAAGCATATTTGACATAATTCCCCCATAATGAGCCTGTGGTCCAACCAAATTAAAATTCTCACTGTTCAAGTGTACATATATTTTCTCACCTCTCTAGCAGTGAAAAAAATCAGGTCATCACAAAAGGCCATTAGGATCTCTCCCAAGTGCTGTGCAAAGCTTGCCCAGAAGAGAAGCATCTCTAGATGTGCCATCACATAACGCATTGCCTTTGGAAATACAGATCCATGGAGGATGAGTCAAGAGTTTATACATCTCAGTACCTGACCTGGATTATTTTAATGCTTGTTCTGGTACTCACTAGTCCACTGCTTCCCAAACATTTTTGTAATTTTGACGTTTCATTGGTCCTACTTAAAAAAATTTTTTTTGTAAAACTCACTGACCCTACCCTAAAATGCTGGAAATTTTTTCTAAAAAATTAAAGCCAATTAAGATGAATTTCGTTTTGAGAATTTTAGAGCAATTTTGTGAGATCCTATGAGACACCCTGGAATGCCCCCAAAATGGAGTTGAGAATCACTGTCTCGGCAAATATGTTTGCCTCTCCATGCTTTATTATTTCCACCTACAGAATGAGAAGAAATGATGCTGGGAGGGTGGGAGGGAGGGAGACGCAACAGGGAAGAGATATGGGAACATATGTATATGTATAACTGATTCACTTTGTTATAAAGTAGAAACTAACACACCATTGTAAAGCAATTATACTCCAATAAAGATGTCAAAAAAAAAGATTAACTGAAGGCATTCTCAGGAAAATGCAAATGGGATGAGAGAAGGCTAGAAATGATAGTTTAGGAACACAGATATATCCAAGTAATGAATAAACTTGTAAATAACATTCTTTGCAGGTAATAATAATAAGCCACCAACCAAACAAACTAATCAAAATCTCAACATGGGGCTTCCCTGGTGGCACAGTGGTTGAGAGTCCACCTGCCGATGCAGGGGACGCGGGTTCGTGCCCCGGTCCGGGAGGATCCCACATGCCGCGGAGCGGCTGGGCCCGTGAGCCATGGCCGCTGAGCCTGCGCGTCCGGAGCTTGTGCTCCGCAACGGGAGAGGCCACAACAGTGAGAGGCCCGCATACCGCAAAAAAAGGCCAGCATAAATTAGTCAGTTAGCTCATCTGATAGGTGCTAAACAGTTCCTCCTGCTTCTTAAGTAGTTCTTCTTCCCCATCCTGTAGAGTGACTACTTAGGTCACTAGATGCTTCCAGTTCTTACCAGAAACACAAGTGATTTTGACCTTTCAGGGGAAGAACCATCCCAAAGACCCACAGAAGCCGTGGAGGGGTGGACGAGCCCTTGCCTTCCCTTAGGAATTGCCTTGTGTTTAGAGAAGGGGGTCTAGATTAAACCAAACCCATTTTCAGAGCTGACTAGATATCCCAACAGGAAGCTGCAAGTGTCCCAGATCAGAAGCAGGGCAAAACTAAACACACAGCATAGCTCTGGGCTTCTGAAGTCTTCATTGCTCTTCCCTCCTCAGTCACAGGAGATCAGAAGTTCCAGGTATCCCGGGACTCAGCGTATGGGCTAGCAGACAAGCATAAGGGAAAGCTATCCCATCTCTGAAAGAGCTCTGAATGCAGAAGCTAAAAGGCTATCTGTCTGGGACATTGCAAAGAAGATTACTGTATTAGATGAAATGTGGGATTGATCTCTTCCAGCCCCAGGACTCGAGGAATACTAAAGGGGGGGGGGTGAAACAATAGGGCTCACCCCAATCTCTGGTGTGCTGCACTTTGAAATCTACAGATGACTTTCCCTCCCACTATTACAGCTGATCTTCACAACAGCTTTATGAAGCCAATGTGAGGTGAGGAAATTTATGCAGAGGTGAGTCAGTGGCCCAAGGTCATGCAGCTGGTGAATAGTAGAGCTAAGATCCAAACACTCCTTTTATGGAAACAAAACACCTGTGAACAGAAGATATTTTTCTGTTTTTCTGAAGCCCTATCACCCTTTCTGGAGAGCCTCCAGGATGAAGACCTTGCAGAAGACACAACCTAATTTTCTCTCGAAACATTCTTCACAGCTGTGGAACATACAGTCAAGGGTATCTGTGGCACTGTGGCAGGAAGCATAATAATTAGCAGAGTAAATTCTATTCTTGAGGGAGTTCCTCTTCCCTGGTAGATTCCTCAGCATGAAGCCCTCTATCTCCAAAGCAGGACATGGCCCCTGTGATTTACTGCGAGTGCCTATGTCTGAGTCCTTGAGAAGAAAACCGAGTATTATTTGTGTTTTACTAGAAGAATTAATACACCAAGGGGAAAGAATTTTGAGTAGAAGCACTACTGTGGGCTTCTAATGACCAGAAAGTAGCACTGCCTCATGCGTTCAGACCCCAACAGTACGGAAGTTAGGATTGATATCTGTCTTTGCAGTATCTATGAAAAACTAGTTTCTAACCTAATTAATCTGGTACCAACTTAAATAACTCCTTACCTTTTTCATGCTAAAACAGAGGTCAGGGAAATGATATACTAATGTAACAGTCTCCCTCAGTCTCAGTCATATTTGTTCATCTTTAAGCGTCTTTCTTCTTGAAAAGCAGTGATGAATCTATATGAAAAGGAATCTCCTAAAATGTCTCCCTTCAGCAATTCTTGCAGTGCATGAAGAAATTTAGTTTGCAAATACTTAGCAAAAAGGTGGACTTCTGATTATGAATGTGGTGGAGTAACTTGTAGCAGACTAGTACTTTCACCGAGAATAACTAAGAAATCCAGATAAAATTTTAAAATGTCTGTTTGAGGGCACTAGAGCATGACGAGGCAGCCAGGACTTTGGAAAAGAGAGGCAATGACACTCTGCAGCCATTTTTTCCCTCAGAATGTTTGCTGATTCTGGGCATGAGGTAAACAGGTGGGGATACGAGTGAGAACATGAACTGAGGACCTCTACTAAGAGGAGAGAAACCAGCAGAGCACTGGTAGAAAGAAAGAGGGGAAACTGAGCCCAATATTCTGCCAGTTTTCCCCTCAAGATATTTACCAAACTCTGAAACTGCATTAACTGAAAAATTAAGGGAAAAAAAAGAGACTGTCAAACTAGAATTTTAAACCCAGGAAAAGTGTCTTTCCAAAAAGGAAGGCAAGATTTTAAGCAGCGTGGCATCATAGGTCTGAATCTCCCTAAATTTGAATCTCTCACATAAAACAGATAAAGTGCTAGAATAATAGAACAAAAACCCATAAACAACATCTACAACAAAGCTAGGTAAAACATACCCCAATGAAACCCAAAATATGACCAGGTAGAGATCATCCACTAACAGCCATGAAACAGTAAAGTATCAGCATCTGCTGAGAGGAGGAAGGGAGAAAAATGGCATCTGCGGGCTCCCCTGGTGGCGCAGTGGTTGAGAGTCCGCCTGCCGATGCAGGGGACGCGGGTTCGTGCACCGGTCCGGGAAGATCCCACATGCCGCAGAGCGCCTGGGCCCGTGAGCCGTGGCCACTGAGCCTGCGCGTCCGGAGCCTGTGCTCCGCAACGGGAGAGGCCACAACAGTGAGAGGCCCGCGTACCGCAAAAAAAAAAAAAAAAAAAAAAAAATGGCATCTGAAATACCTGAAAATAGGAATACCCCAAAGTAGTCAACATGTATTTACTGCAAAGCACAGCAGAACATTTTAGGAACAAAAGTCACAGGAAAGAAGGGTTCTGTACACGCCAATGGATGAGTAACTACAAGGCGTTTGAGAGGCTGAGCAATGTGGGCTTGAGAAAATCTAAAACTTCATCTTCTACTCTGGGATGAAGTAAGGTGGAAGAAACGTCTCTCCCATAGTTAAGACAAAAAATAAGCCAGATTAACTTCAAATTCATGAATTTTTCTACTGCATTGGAGAGCTGAGTTTGCAGAGCAGCACACTTGCCCAAAATCTGAGGAGATACAGTCCCTACCAGAGGAGAGGAGACGTGAGCACTCGCTGATCTGGGGTAAGCTTACCAGAAACCAGTAAGAAGAGTTCTGCTAAAAACAAACACTAATGAACTGGTGAAGGCAGTTTATGGACTGGCAGGATAATAGGAAGGCTCTGAGGGCCTCAGAGACTGGGGGGTCTGCACTCTGTTGCAAGCGCTTTCTCCACGAATCCTGCTGGGGGCTTCCAGAAAAGCTCAGAAAGAGCCCTAAGAACGGACCACTGCGATGCGCTCCTTGAAGAGAGGAGCGTTAGCCATGCAGGAGGAATACGAATCTCAACCCCATGCATTTCCTCTATCTCCCCCAGGGAAAACAATGCCTTTCTCTGTGGGGAAAGGACAACACACTCTAGGGCAATGGTGGAAATTCATTGCAGCTGGGAGAAGGAAATGGGGAAAAAAAACTACTCCTGGGGGAAGGGCAGAAATATACACTGGGCACAGAACCACATACTCCTGAGGCCATACCGTGGACTTAGCACCTAAGACTGAGATTTGGGCAGAACGACAGAAAATGCCCACCTCCCAGTTCCCCACATCACTAACTAAATAAATTCAAGTAACTAGTAACAGCATAATAGTACTGGGAAAGGGACAGAAGAGGAAACAGAGTATGCAAAGATACCATCTGAGGCACAGTGTAGAGGGAAGACCTAAAGTTCAGTGTCGACAAGACATTGCTCTGGAAAACCAACTCTCATGTTAAGCACAAGGAATCACTATAGGAATTTGAAGTCTGTCGTACACCGAGGGTGGACATAGCAACAACAACCTCAAACCCAATCCAACTCCTAACCAGGTTAACTCAAAACTCTGTTCTAAAGACCCAGCAGAAGGAAACATGTGCCCATCTCCAGGCATAAAATCTTCACACCTCATTCTCTACTGGCCTACACGATATGTTTGGCTTCAAACAAACAAATAAAAACACACAAAAAGGTAAGAAAAATCACATTCCCAAGAAACAAAGTGATCATCAGAACCAGAATCTGATATGACACAGACACTGGAGCTATCAGACAAAGAATTTTAAATAATTATGGTTAACATGTTAAAGGCTCAAATGGAAATGGTGGACATTATGCAAGATAAGCAGGTAACTGCAGTAGAAAGACACACACTAAGAAAGAACAAAATAGAAATGCTAGAAATGAAAAGCACAGTAGCAGAGATAAAGAATACCTTCAATGGGCTCACCAGTAATCTCAACACAGCCAAAGAAAGAATCAGTGAACTTGAAGCTCAGCCAACAAAAATTACCCAAATTGAAACACAAAGAGAATTTAGAAGAATATCCAAGATAATATAAAACAGTCTAGTATGAGTCTAATTGGAACCCCAGAAGACAGAGGGATGGGAGATTATTTTATTTTTATTTATTATTTTATGACAACATAATGGGTGAGAATTTCCCAAAATTATATGACACACACCAAACCACAAATGCAAGAGGTTCAGAGCCCCCAGTAAACCACCTCTTGGCATATATTCAAACTACTGAAAACGAAAGTGAAAATCTTGAAAGCAGCCAGAGAAAAAAGAAACTTTACATAGAGAGAGAAAAATAAGAATGACATCAAATTTCTCATCAGAAACCATGCAGCTCAGAAGTCTATACCCAGAAAATATCTTTAAAAAAATGCAAGGTGCCATTGCTGGTGCCAATGTAAACTGGTACAGCCACTTTGGAAAACAGCTTGGCAGTTAGCTCCTTAAAAGGTAAAACATAGTGCACTCTACTTCTGCTGTAAAAGGTATAATAGTCTGATGACACAGGAGTAGTTTCACATTTTAAAACACCATCACCTTGAACAAAATAGAGAATGACTAGTATTATATAAACATTGTATCTTAAATAGTTTATTCAATCTCTTCAAAAAATAGTTTAATTTACTGAAAGAAACATTTTTTAAATGTTACATATAAGTTTACCATGCAAACCAGAAATTTTACTCCTAGGTATGAAGTAAAAAGAAAACATATGTCCACACAAAGACTTGTAAGCAAATGTTCATAAAAGCATTACTTATAAAAGCCAAAAAGTGAAAACAATTCAAGTGTTCATCAACTAGTAAACAGATAAATAAACTATGCTATATCCATGCAGTGGAATACTGGAACAAAATACCGATACATGCTACAAAATGGATGAACCTCATAAACATTATTCTAAGTGAGAGAAGCCAGATGCAAAACACTCAATATTGTACAATTCAATTTATGTGAAATTCCAAAGAGGGCAAATCTATCGGCATAGAAAGAATATTACTGGTTGCCTGGGGTTGGGGGCGGGAAGGTGACTGACCTATGGTATGGGGATCTTTGGGGGTGATGACAGAATTCTAAAAGTGGATTTGGGTGATGGTTGTATGATTCTGTAAATTCACTAAAAAATCACTGAAGTGTACACTTAAAAAAGGTCAATTTTACAGTATGTAAATTTTATCTCCATAAGGCTAACTTTTAAAATGAAAAAGAAATAAAGACTTTCTCAGAAAAACAAAAATAATGATGGAAATCATAGCCAGAAGTCTTACTCTACAAGAAATCTTAAAGAAGTTCCTCGGGCTGAAGAAATATATTAGGGTGAAACATGGATCTCCACAAGTAAATCAAGAATGCTAAAAAGAAATAAATGAAGGTAAAATACATTGATTTTTCCTATATTTAATTGACCTAAAAGATAACTGGGGGGCTTCCCTGGCAGCGCAGTGGTTAAGAATCTGCCTGCCAATGCAGGGGACATGGGTTCGAGCCCTGGTCCGTGAAGATCCAACGTGCCACAGAGCAACTAAGCCCGTGCGCCACAACTACTGAGCCTGCGCTCTAGAGCCTGTGTGCCACAACCACTGAAGCCCACATGCCTAGAGCCCGTGCTGCACAACAAGAGAAGCCACCACAATGAGAAGCCCATGCACCGCAACAAAGAGCAGCCCCCGCTCACCGCAAATGGAGAAGGCCCGTGCGCAGCAATGAAGACCAAATGCAGTGAAAAATAAATTAATTAAAGAAAGAAAGAAAGAAAGATAACTGGGTGTTTAAAGAAAAAATAGTAGTAAAATATTGTGCCAGAGTAGCTATAATAACACCAGCAAAAACTTCAGGACAAAGAACACTATTGGAAATAAAGGGGATCATTACATAATAAAGAGGTCAATTCTCAAATAAGATATATAACAGAGCTTAAAAATACATTGGACAGGGACTTCCCTGGTGGCGCGGCTGCCAATGCAGGGGACATGGATTTGATCCCTGGTCCAGGAAGATCCCACATACTGTGGAGCAACTAAGCCCATGCGCCACAACTACTGAGCCTGCGCACCACAACTACTGAAGCCCACGTGCTGCAACTACTGAAGCCCATGCGCCTAGAGTCTGTGCACTGCAACAAGAGAACCCACCACAATGAGAAGCCCGCACACCTCAACAAAGAGCAGCCCCCACTCACTGCAACTACAGAAAGCCTGTGTACAGCAATGAAGACCCAACGCAGCCAAAAAAAAAATTGGACAAAAACTGATACTACTGAAAGAAGAAAAGGACAAATACACAATTACAATCAGACTTCAACACTCCTATCTCGGCAACTGACAGAACATGTAGGCAGAAGATTAGTAAAGCTATAGGTTACCTGAACAGCACTATCAACCAATCTGACTTAGTTGATATGTGTGTGTATAAACGCCACTCAACACATTATTCTCAATTGCACATGGAACATTCATAAGGATCAATCATATTATGGGCCACTAAAAGAAAAAAACCCCAATGAATTTTAAAGAATAGTGATCATTAAAAGTATGTTTTCAGAACATACTGGAAATCAATAAAAGATATCTATAAAGGATACTGCTAAAAATAAAACTACCATACGACCCAGCAATCCCACTACTGGGCATATACCCTGAGAAAACCATAATTCAAAAGGATACACGTGGGCTTCCCTGGTGGCGCAGTGGTTAAGAATCCGCCTGCCAATGCACAGGGGTGTGGGTGGTGGTGGTGGGATGAATTGGGAGACTGGGATTGACATATATACACTAATATGTATAAAGTAGATAACTAATAAGAACCTGCTGTATAAAAAGTAAATAAAATTCAAAAAAAAAGATACATGCACCACAATGTTCATTGCAACTCTGTTTACAATAGCCAGGACATGGAAGCAACCTAAGTGTCCACTGAGAGATGAATGGATAAAGAAGATGTGGCACTTATATACAATGGAACATTACTCAGCCATTAAAAAGGAACGAAATTGAGTTATTTGTAGTGAGGTATATGGACCTAGAGTCTGTCATACAGAGGGAAGTAAGTCAGAAAGAGAAAAACAAATACCGTATGCTAACGCATATATATGGAATCTAAAAAAACGGTACTGATGAACCTAGTGGCAGGGCAGGAATAAAGACACAGATGTAGAGAACAAACCTGAGGACACAGCGGGGTAAGGGGAAGCTGGGACGAAGTGAAAGAGTAGCATTGACATATGTACATTACCAAATGTAAAATGGATGGCTAGTGGGAAGCAGCCGCACAGCACAGGGAGATCAGCTCGGTGCTTTGTGACCACCTAGAGGGGTGGGATAGGGAGGGTGGGAGGGAGGGAGATGCAAGAGGGAAGAGATATGGGAACATGTGTATATGTATAACTGAGTCACTTTGTTATAAAGCAGAAACTAACACACCATTGTAAAGCAATGGTACTCCAATAAAGATATTAAACAAAATAAAGGTCACTGTTAAGAGAATGAAAAGACACAGACGGGGTGGGGGGTAAAAATCTCTGCAAATCACATACCTGAAGAAGGACTTGTATCCAAAATAGATAAAGAACTCTCAAAAATCAACAATACAATAATCAAGACAGTGTGGCAGTAGAGGAGGTGTAGACACACAGATCAGTAGAACAGAACAGAGAACATAGAAATAGATCCACACAAAGATGCTCAGTTGACTTTTTACCCAAAAAAAAGTAAAAATTGATAAATTATACCTCATCAAATCTAGAAAATTTTGCTCTGTAGACCCTGTAGAGGAGATGTAAGGACAAATTATAGACTGGGAGAAAATTCTGCAGATTATATATCCCACAAAAGATCTGTATCCAGATTATATAAAGAACTCTCAAAACTCAACATCGAAAAAACAATCCCATTAGAACATGGGCAAAAGACATGAAGAGACATTTAACCAAAGAGGATATACAAAGGACAAATAAGGACGTGAAAAGATATTCAACATTGTTCGCCGTCTAGAAAATGCAAATGAAAACCACAATGAGATATTACTACAAGCCTCAAAGTGGCTAAAATAAAGAATTGTGGCAACACCAAATGCCAGAGAGGATGCCGGGAAAATGGATCACTTACATACGCTGATGGTTGAAATACAGAATTGTGCGGCCACTCTGGAAAATAGTTTGGCAGTTTCTTTAAAAACTAAAAATGAACTTATCAGATGTCCCAGCAATTGCACTTTGGGGCATTTATCACAGGGAAATCAAAAGTTACGTTAGTGCAGAAACCTGTACATGAATGTTCATAGCCACTTTATTCGTAATAGCCAAAAACTAGAAACTATTCAAATGTGTGAATGGTTAAATTGTGGTACATCCCTACTATGAAATAGTATCTAGCAATAAAAAGGAATGAACTACTGATACGGGCAACAACTTGAATGAACTTCCCGGGAATTATGCTGAGTAAAAAAACCAAAAATCCAGTATCAAAAAGTTGCACACTATAGTATGATTCCATGTATACAACATTCTTGGAAAAACAGAATTATACAGATAGATAGAGAACAAAACAGTGGATTCCAAAGGTAAGGGATGTGAGGTAGGAAGTGCTGGAGGCTATATAAAGGGGTGCGTATGAGGTGTGATGATCATATAGTGATGGTAATGATGTCTCAGTTTTTTTTTTTTTTTTTGGGGTGGGGGGGCCTTCCCCAATGTCCCCTGCATCGGCAGGCGGACTCTCAACCACTGCGCCACCAGGGAAGCCCAGATGTCTCAGTTTTGTACCTTGATTGTGGTGGAAGTTACACAAAGTCACATGTGTGATACAATTGTATAGAAACACACACTTGCATGTGTGACTCATAAAATCTGAATAAGCTCTGTGAACTACACCAATGTCAATTTCCTGGTCTAACGTTATATTCTAGTTACGCAAGATGTCCACACTGGGGGAGGCTGAGTGAAGGAACGTCCCTGTAGGTTTCTTTGCAACTTCCACTAAATCTATAATTATTTCACAATAAAGTTTATAAATTTAACAATAAGAAAATAAGCACCTTTAGACTCAAGTTTGAGGAGTACTGGGTCCAGAGCGGGGAACAGGAAACTACGTTCTTCTGTAGACCAAATATGACCCACTGCTTGCTTTTGTAAGCAAAGCATTATTGGAACACAGCCATGCCCATTCGTGGCTGCTGAAAAGGAAAAAGGAAAGGAAAGGACCACTATTTTGTAAGTGGGCAAAAGATCTGAGCAGAAAATTCACCAAAGAAGTTATACGGATGGCAAATAAGCACATGGAAAGATGTCCAACATAAGTAATCATCAGAGAAATGCAAATTAAAAACCACAGTGAGGGCTTCCCTGGTGGCGCAGTGGTTGAGAGGCCGCCTGCCGATGCGGGGGACGCGGGTTCGTGCCCCGGTCCGGGAAGATCCCACATGCCGCGGAGCGGCTGGGCCCGTGAGCCATGGTCGCTGAGCCTCCGCGTCCGGAGCCTGTGCTCCGCAACGGGAGAGGCCACAACAGTGAGAGGCCCCCGCAAAAAAAAAAAAAAAGGAAAAAAAAACCCACAATGAGATACCACTACACACCTCAGAATGGCTAAAAAAAAGAAATTAGCAATACCAACTGCTGGAGCAACTGGCATCAGCAGGATGTGGAACAACTGGCACTCTCACAGCCTGCCGGTGGGAATGCAAAATGGTATAGCCACTCTGCAAGAGTCTGGCAGGTTCTTATAAAGGTAAACATTCACTTACCATGTAACCCAGCAATCCTGCTCCTAGATAGTTACTCAAGAGAAATGAAGACAAAAAACCTGTATACAAATATGTATAACAACTTAATTCATAAGAGACAAAAACTGGAAACAAACCAAACGCCCCTCAACTGGTGAATGGATAAACAAAATGTGGTACGTCTATACAGTGGACCACTATCCAACAATTAAAAGGAGTGACCTGCTGATACACACAACCACATGGATGAATCTCAAAGGCATTTTGCTAAGTGACAGAAGCCAGACCCAAAGGACTACATACCATATGATTCCACGTAATTGACAATCTGGAAAGGGTAAAACTATAGGGATAGATATCAGACCAGTGGCTGCCAGGTTTAGGAATGAGGGAGGGGTGGAATACAAAGAGGCAGCACCAGGCAATTTGTGTGGGGGGGTGATGGAACTTTCTGTACCTTGATTGTGGTGATGGATACACGGCTCTGTGCTTCAGTCTGAAGTCATAAAAAAGTATACCATAGAAGTTTGCTCTATGTAACTAAATAAACCAAAATAAGATCCCCCTGCACACCCACCTAAGTGAGAGCATGTGCTACCAAGGATGTAACGGGCACTCACACACTGCTGGTGGTAGTGTAAATTGTTACGGCCACTACGGAAAGCTACTTGGCACCATCTGCTAAAATTAAACATGTACATCCTGCAAATCATCAATTCCACCTCTAGACATATATGTAACAGAAACATATATTTACCAAAGAAACTAAATACCAGGCTATTCATAGCAGCTTTATCTGTATTAGCAAAAACCTGGATACTACGCCAATATCCGCAAACAGTGGAATAGATCAATCAATCATAGTCCAGTCATAAAACGGAATACTGTATGGCAATGAGAAGAAAGGAAAGGCTGCTCACGAGACAACCTGAATGGATCTCAAGCAATATTAAGTATGAGAATCCAGACAATAATAAGAGTACGTAATGTAGGATTCCATTTATGTAATCAAAGATGTTACAAGTCAGAATAGTGGTTACTCTTGGGCAGAAGTAGTGACTTGGAAGGGATCACACGGGAGTCCTAGCAATGTCCTATTACTTAATATAAATGCTGCTCATTGGTGTGTTAACTTTGTGAATATTCATTAATCTGTTCACTTAATATTTGTGCATTTTCCCTGTTTGCAACGTGTACTATACTTCATTTAAAAAGGTTTAAAAGCAGAGTATGTATATTTCATTTTCTTTCCTTTTTAAAATTTAGGTTTGCTGATCAAAGATTCTTTGATTCCAAAGGCAAGGACCAAAAATCAAACATGAAAACCTTTGTTCCTGATTGGACAGAAGGATGGAAGCAACTTTTGATTACTTGCTCTATCATGAATGGTGCCAGGGGCTTCACAACAACCAGTAGAGGTGGGAATTTTATTTCCATTTTTAGAGATGGAGAAGACCCAAGGACAAGAAGATGAGTGGTTTCAACTATGATTTGTGATTCAGCATTTCTAGAATGATGATCTTTGGGAACATCAGAGAGAGAAAGGCCTCTAAAGAGCATCTAGTCCAGCCTCTTTCTTTTACAAAAGGAGAAAATGTGCTCCAGAAGAGAAAGGGGTCATTCAAGATTATCCATCTACTGAAAGAGAAGGGACTAGAGCTTCAGTCTCCTAAGTGCCATCCAGTGTATGTCCAATGCATCATGGCCATCGTTTACAGACAAATCATCAAAACCCTTTAAGGAATGGAGGGAAAAGCATTAAATTGGGAGTTGAAAGATCTGGATCCTATCCCAGTTTTGCCAAGTAAGCTTGACTTCCCCCTTTGGGTTTTAATTTCCCCACCCGTGAAATACGAGGTGACAATACAAAATCAACAAGAGATAGCAAGTCTTGGATCCATGACAGAGGTAGATCCAGGTTTTGTGGGACCTGAAGCTTCATAACACTTGAGGCCCTCGTTAAGGATAAGAATACAAAATTACCAATACAAAATCAGGAACAAAAGTAAATATTTAAAATGAGAAAAGAAATACAATAGAGTACACATTTGAAAAAGTCGACGAATGTTAGACATATCTCAAAATTCAGGAAAAATGACAATAAACTAAAGCATATTTTTATTAATTGCCTGAGAAGCCTCTGTAATATATTATTCCCACTTTTCTGTTATAGTCGGAGACTCACAGGACTCAGCACATAGTTTTCCTCACAGCTAAGATTTAGTACAGCAATGTAGCAAGGACACAAAGGTGGATCACAAGGGGGAAAGATACAGGCAGAGCCTGGAAGAATCCACGTGCAGACTTCCTTATGCTCTCTCCTTCCCATGTGGAGCCACACAGAGGACACTCTTCCCTCAGCAGAGAAAATGCGGCGACGTGTGTGATGTTGCTGCCCAGGGCAGCCCAGATTCAGTGCCCACGGCTTTTCTTCGAGGCTGTTCACATAGACAGCGTCTGTCTAGCGTGCACCTTCTGGGAGAATTCCAGACTGCCAGAAGGAAAGCAGGGGTCCAGCGTCAAGCACACTGTATGTATAAACAGTCTAAGCACAGTGAGCCGTTCTCATCAGTTTTCCATTAACTGGGGACACTCTGAGAGCCATGATGCCAGATGCCAGCAGAAGGCCACCCTTACAAGCAGGTCTTCCTAAGCACAGCAGTCTCAGGCCTGCTACATTAACTTCTGCACACCACTCAACGTTTGGGCTCTTGTTTCGTGTCTGTGCTCACAATCTCAGGAATTCTGAAGAATGCCATTTCACACAACCTTGGTGTTCGTTGAGTTTACACATCTGATTCATGACTGGAAGACTTTCCCACAGACTAGCTTCTGGCTCCATATCTTGTGAACCTTGATGCTCTTCCACTGTCAACATACTTCTGGTACCTAGTGCTGTAAAGCACAGTGACATCACAACGTTCCCTCCAGCCTCACACCTCTTGTCCTGGTACCGTGCGCATTGGCTCGGTAAGCAGGAGTATTCCTGGAAGCAATTTCAATACAAGACGGCTAGCAATAACTTGGAACATGTACAGAATTGGTTGGGAGCCCCTTAATATGTCTCTCCAAATCCAAACTAAGTGTATCCCAATGTAATGTCCCCTCAGCCAGATTCCCAATATGCCCATGGCCACTGTATTGTCACCCAACATAAGAGCAGGAGTGATGGAGACAGCAGAATGGAAACAGATGCTCTGAACCAACTGTGGCTAAAATACCTTTTGTAGATTTTACAAACCATACGACTAGCGCATACCACAATGCTAGGGCCCCTTCCAGGCCTGTAAATGCCAGTGACTCTGAAGCTTGATCTTGAACTTCATTAGCTTTGCTGTGCATCTCTGGTCCAGAGAGTTACAGAAGGGGAACCAACACTGAGAAAAGGCTTGGGACCCAGATAACCAGGCAGAAGGGAGGAGGGTACCTAACCAGAAGCAAAGATAAGGCAATCAGGATGAATTCCAGATAACCAGAGCGCAAAAGCACCTGGGAACGAGTGATTAGCATGTGACCTAAGGGATGGAAAGACAGCCTGAACTGGGACACAACACAAGGAACCCAAACTACAGAGCTGTCTTTCCTCCACGGCTGAGGCAAGAAATCTAGCATGAGGTTGGTAGACACTGAGTGGGCAGGACGAGGAAGCAGTTCAGGGGAGGCAGGCTTCTTGAACCACCAGCAGAGAAGAACTGTGCTGGGCCAGCACACAATCGAATTGAGCAACGCGGAAACCAACAAGACGGCTGAGAAAGACAACCCTGTGAATAGGTCAAGACTGAACTTCCAGATGGAACAGTCACAGCATCCAATGTTTCCTGAGCTTGAAAGGGCCTTCTAGGTCCCATGTTCCACCCACCCCCCTGTGGGGACAGGGAGCAGGTCAGCGGTGTAGGAGTCAGAAGGACTGGTTGAGTCCTGCCTCGGTCGCTTACTGTGCCAGCTGAGGTAAATCACTTCCCCTCTCTGATTCTCAGCTGCCTCATCTCTAAAACGAAGAGAATGATAACGCCTTCCCAGGAGCCCAGGGAGAATCCAGTGTGATACTAGGATGGGAAAAACGATCTGGAGAGGCATTTTCCTGAACTGGAACACAAGGACCGGCAGGCAAGCCTGCTGTAAAGTGCAGAGCTTTGCAGGACCGTTAGCTTCGCCACTACCCCAGCGCAGACAGCAGCACAGGAGCTGTGCCCGCCCACCTCTCTGCAGACAGTCGGGTGGCTCAGAACACGCCGACTCTTGCTGACCCTTCCCTCTCCTGAACGGATAGGCAATTTAAAACTGCGATCTTGGTGCTATTTAGTGGGAAATTGACAGTACTTCTTTGGGATTAACTTGATATGAATAACAGTCATTTTCCAAATAGGATGTATTCTGAGAAGTAGTTTTGCTAAGAAGGGAGAAGGAAGGAGGGAGAAGCATCGAAATGTCTGAAAGAGAGGGAGGAAAGCAAGGGCAGATTTGCTGTGATGGCAGACGACACTTTCACTCCCTTACGTCCCCACCGACCCTGGTCCACGCCCTACTCTATCCTGGCAGGAAGATGTATATGGAAGGGATTGGCAGCAAAGTATGCCTTTTTCGAAGTCACATGGCTTTGGACTACACACAGGAACAAGTGACAGACTTGATGAAAACTCTGGTACCCTGGTTATTCTGGAGAATCCATCAGTGGGACCCTCAAGTGTGAGGACACATATAGCCGCTGGATTTGGCAGCACTCAACTGCAGTACCAGGGATTAAAATTTAAGGATGCTGCTTCTGGACGGCTGCGGCACACAGCAGGCCCTGAACCTCCCCTCTGATTCGGCCTCCCCTTACATTCAAGAGAGCACCAGCCCCAGGTGAGCGAGCTGACCCTTCGGGTGCCATCAGGAAGTATATATACCCTGTGAAACGCATACTCCTGGTTCACGTGCAACAGCTCCCCGCCCCGCAACCTGAAGGAAGCTGTGGACCTGCTCACGAGCAACACGATTCCAAGTTCCTAAGCCACACTGCATGGGAGCTGGAAGGAGGTGAAGTGGTCAAAGCAGTGAGGCTGAGCCCCTTGCCTTGGAGATGTGTAGCAAAGGGACTTGGCCAAGAACACATGCAGGGCACAGGGATGGCCCCGCACTTCAGAAGCATAACTCAGGGCAGCAGCCAACAGCCTGGGCACCAGGCTCGGAGTGTCTATCCTGTGTCCCCACCCTGCTTGGTGGCCACACAGACCCTGGGTTGGCTGAACCTGTGTTTGAATCCCATCTCTCCCTGGGCCAACTGGGAGAGCTCAGCCGAGTCCCTCGGCGTCTGTGCTCTTGGTTTCCTCATCTGCCCGGTGGGTCTAACAGCACTGGTCTTGCCAGGCTGATTCCAGGACTGAAGGAGATGAGATGTGGGCGGCACCTTGGCCCCAACTCCTCTGCCTGGGCTCTTCTTCCTCACCGCCTCTGATCTCCTGTCCTCCCAACTGAAAGCTCGCCTCTCGGGAGTGGACTCCTATATCACCTCCTTCCAAACCCTGCCCACTCCTCGGTGCACAGCTCAGAGCCCGCCTCCCTCTGGAGCCTTCCTCATCTGCCAGGGAGATGCATCCCGGACTCTCCTGAGGCCTCACAGCACTTCAGATGGTTCTGTGGAGAGGGTTTGGTCCTACCTGCAATGAGATTACTGACACACCCGCCTTGCTGACCCACCTCGCACATGCTGACCCCCAGGGCAGGGCCGATCTCATCACCTGCTGAGTCCAGGGCAGCACAGCAGCGTGTCGTGGCATCAAGCCTATGAGCGCCGCGTGGCGATGAACAGAACTGTTCATCGCCACCATCTGTCAGCATCTAGTCAGTGTCTCCTCGGGCAGGGGCAGGCTCTGGGGACGGTACCAAGGTGACCTGGGTGGGATCGTTATCCTCAGAGGGATTGCAGTCCAGCTGGGGTAACAGGGCACACACACACACACACATAAAACAGAAACCGCCCAAGGTAACCTTGCACAAAAAGAGTACAACAGACAGGGTTCTGGAAGGTTGGAGAGAAGGAACGGTCCTGAAGCCAGCCTCAGAGGCTTCAGGAGGACACAGAAAGTGAGGAGGGAGGGCACCTGCCGTGAGTGAGCAGCGTGGAGGACTGGGGACCGGGAGAGTCAGGCTGCGGGAGTGGACGGTGCGGCCACTACCAAGGATGCAGGAGAGGGCCGCCGTGAGGAAGGCCACGTTAGGGTCACAGCCTCGTGAAGTGTACAGAGCAATGGCTGAGCCCGGGCCCACTGAGGGCTCATCGTCACCCCACGAGTTGAGGACTATTTTTATTGTCCTCATTTGACAGATGGCAAGCTGAGGCCAGATAGGTGCAGGCATTTGAAAGCCAAGCTCTGGGAGCCAGGGGTTGCCCCGGGCAAAGCTGTGTTTTAGGAAGCCTGGTTATGCTACAGGGGAGGCTGGGGTGACAGGGGGCCGGAGAGGGATTAGAAATCTGCTTGTGTCACGTGAGCAAAGGCCCCAGCTTTAAGAGAGCTCAGGAAACACCAGAAGAACAAGATGTTCTTCCAGAAACTTCTTCTCCTTAAGGATTCTATCTGCGGCTCCTCTACTCCTCACTGCTACTTTTGTAACGGGGGTAGGGGTGGGAAACTGAGTGGGAGAGGGGTGACGGGGAAAAGAAATTCTTGTGCTTTGTAAAAGGTGTCCGAGGAAGGCTCAGGCACAGACCCTCCCGAGGTAACCATGGTGAACTGAATATTCTGGGGAAGAGTTCACAGCCCCAGCCTCACCATGCCCGGCCACAAGTTATGCCTCCCTCCTCGGAGATTCCAGAACCTATGAGATGCACCTTTCTTAAGGCCCCTCCTGCTTTCCACCTGTCTGTGGTTTGTCAGCAAGTTCCCTGTCTTCTCCATCTCTGTAGACCCAATGCCTGGCGCCAAGGAGGTGCTCACACACCAGAGAGTGAGGGGATCAAGGAAGGAAGGAAGGAAGGAACGAGGGTGCCCGATGGCCACTGACAGAGCTATTGATGGACGAGTCACCACATGGTCAGCTTCTGAAGGAGGGGAAGTTGGGCACACTCCCTCTTTGTTTCCCACCCGCCTGATGCTAAAGAAGCTCATTGACAAGCCCTTGGAACACACATCTACTATAGACTGTTCACCTCACCAACTGAGCACAAAAAGAACACCTCTGTGCTCGGATCCAGCCTCCCTGGCATTCAGTCTCCCCTCGCTTCCTCAGACGGTGCACGTGCCACCTCTGCCCCCACGGGAAAGCTTTCATCCTTCTTAATGAAGGGCTTGGGCAAAGCCACAAAGAACATTCTGGTCTTCTGCCATATTCCACATAGGACATGTGGCATTTAAACACACTCGCTACTCTAGCAGTTGAGCTTTCGTCTCGTTGCTGAAGTGGGTTCCCCACCTTAGCCATGACATTACTGAATTGAAACAAAGGCTGACAAGCAAAGCTCTATGGTCTGGTAAAGCAGCTGGTCTACTGGACACACACAGGAGGAGCCCCAGCAAGGAGTGCAGAAGACAGAGCACTCTACCAACACTGAACCTGGGGCACTCAACACAGCACTGGATAGAAAGGATGGAGGCCATTTACATGAAGGCTTCTTTCTAGGTGCCACGCCATTAAGATTATCAAGAAAGCACATGGATGCCAGACACACCGACAGCTGTCCACAATTCTAAACCTTCACTTAGACCTAGAGCGTGGAGACAGGCCTCGGCCAGGGTCTGAAAGCAGGTCATTTGTTTCTGCCAGAAGTTCCCTTAGAAAAGTGTCCATTAACTCTCAAAATGAGACTTCCTTATGATCCAGCCTGCAACCAGACCAAAGTGCAACTCTTCTTAACAAAATGCAACAGCTTCTTAACCCAAATTGTGCTCTTTACAAAATATTTTACAGAGGCTTCCGTCACCCAAAGTTGGGAAACAAATACATTCTGTCTACTTCATCCTTCTCCTCCTCCATCCCAGGTCAGTTTCCACATCTGTATAATTGATAATTTTGCCCTCAACGGAAACCACTCATTCTACACAAATTTTCAATTTGTAATATAATCAGAGTATCAGTAAGTAAAGAACTCAGAATCAAAGGATGTGAAACATCAAAGGCATTCTGTGATCAGAGCCTTGCTTTTCAAAATGATAGCCATGGACCAACAACTTAGGCATCAACTGGGACCTGCTGAGAAGTGCAGAATCTCAGGTCCACGCCAGAACTTCTGAATCAGAAGCCACATTTGACAAGATCACCGAGGGATTTGAAAGCACACTGAAGTTTGAGATCTAGATCACTGGGTTTCAAACTCGGTTCTGTGGAATGCTTCATGGGCCTCTGAGACGAGTGGGCCAGGAAGAGACTGGGAAGAAGGGGTATAAGGGTCCGGGGTGTCTGCCTCTGATCTCTTTGGGAGGTTGAACCCCCAGCCAGCCTAAGATATTCCATGGGCACAAAGGTTGGAGAATCCCTATTCTAGACCAATCATCTCATTTTCTACATGGCACAACTGAGATCTTCCAAAGAGCATAAGGGAATTTTACCAAGGGAATCAAGCAAAATCTTCATAGTCATTGTTGCCGGAATAACCTCTAACCTGCAAAAGTAGAAGCAAAGACAGACCCCAAGCCCCAGTGGAAGAGGACATGACGTCCAAGGCTGTGCCCTGGAAAAGCCCTGTGACATTAGTGGCATTTTGCGCCACCTGGTTTTCAGGAGAGGAGAGAGACACACAGAGATAGTAAGTGCCGAGGCTACACAGGAAAAGAAGAGCTGACATCCAAACGCAGGTCCCCGGGCCCCAAAGCCCAGTCTCTGGATCACATCATTCACATTGTGAGCACACACTGGCAGCCCCTCTGTGTGCCCCATGCACTGGCCCAGCCTATGAGCTACATGGACACACATCCACTCAAAAAACAGGGCAATCCATCCTCACGGACCCATAGGATACAAACAATGGGCTCCCTTGCCAATGCCTGGGCTCCCGGCATAAGCCCTACACACGGAAAATGCAAACTCAGTTGCTATATCTTCATGGTAACAAGCATTAAGAATCTGTTTTAATATACATTGTTATGTATCTGACATCTCTACGCCTTGGGAAAGGTAGAAAGATCAAGAAGGCAGAAATGGTCAGAGGGGGAAAAGGAGAAGAAATACTTTACAACGTACTGACATATTAGTTTCAGCACCTCGTTTTTACATTCATACCCCCCAAGCACTGCATAGAGCTTTCTGCCATGGAAGCTCTTATTACCGACCATCTTTAATTAAAACTGAAGTTGCAAAAAAAAACAAACAACCCAATCAAAAAATGGCCAGAAGACCTGAATAGACATTTCTCCAAAGAAGATATACAGATGGCCAACAGGCACATGAAAAGATGCTCAATGTTGCTAATTATTAGAGAAATGCACATCAAAACTACGAGGTATCACCTCACAAAGGTCAGAATGGCCATCATGGAAAAATTCTACAAACAATAAACGCTGGGGAGGGTGTGGAGAAAAGGGAACCCTCCTACCCTGTTAGTAGGAATGTAAATTGCTGCAGCCACTATGGAGAACAGGAACAGTATGGAGGTTTCTTAAAAAACTAAAAATAGAGCTACCATATGATCCAGCAATCCCACTCCTGAGTATATATCTGGAAAAGACAAAAATTCTATTTTGAAAAGATACATGCACCCCAATGTTCATTGCAGCACTATTTACAATAGCCAAGATATGGAAGCAACCTAAATGTCCATCGACGGATGGATAAAGAAGATGTGGTATATATACACAATGGAATACTACTCAGCCATGAGAAAAGAATGAAATAATGCCATTTGCAGCAACATGGATGGACCTAGAGATTATCATACTAAGTGAAGTAAGTCAGAAAGAGAAAGACAAATACCATATGATATCACTTAAAAGATAATACAAATGAAATTATTTACAAAACAGAAACAGACTCACAGACAGAGAACAAACTTAGAGTTACCAAAGGGGAAAAGCTTGGGGAGGGATAAATTAGGAGCTTGGAATTAACAGATACACACTACTATGTATAAAATAGATAAACGAAGTCCTACCGTATAGCACAGGGAACCATATTCATTATCTTGTAATAAACTACAACGGAAAAGATTCTGAAAAAGAATAGTTGCCGTACACCAGAAACTAACACATTGTAAATCAACTATACTTCAAAAAATAGCTGAAGTTGGAAAAGCTGGCCAGCAGATGGCACAATGAGCACGCAGCACATTACTAGCGTCAAACCCTAGTGTTATTTCACCCAGAAAGCTGGCCCCTTTCCCAAAGCCTCCTCGGAGTATCACCTGGGAACATTCTAGTTGGGCGATGCAACACACCAAGGCCACCCTCCCACAATGTCTTGTCTTCACCGCCTGCCCTCCTCCTTCAAATGCGGTAGGTCCAGAGGCAGTAAGCGAGGGGCCCACATGGCTACTTCCTCCTGGCACTGGAGGCTGCCACAGCTCAGGCCATCGGTGAGCTGCTCTGGGGAAAACCCACACCACGTCTTCTTTCTCTGGGTCAGCAGCAGCAGCAACTCCGCTCAGCCTGGGCAACTCTGGGTGCCACATGGGGCAAATCAACCTTCTGGTGTGAGCCAGGAGAATCTGGCCCCAATGCCTGCACCCCCACTAAGAAATAACCCTCAGAACATAAAGACCTACCGGCGTCTCTCTAATCTCCTTTCTGAAGTCAGGAACAAGAATTGGAAACCTCATCACAAGCCAGGAAATGGAGGCCGCCTGCAGAGAAAGGCGCACGTGTCCAGATCGGCAAGGACAAGCACCTGTACACGGAGCGACGCCTTAGCCACCCGTGGGCCCCTCTTCTCTAACTGCTGCCTGGCCTGGGAGGCGCACAAACGTTTGTCAGATCACCGACTAACCAAATGAGTGAATCGACGAGTTCTTCTCAGGGAGAGAAACAGTGGTTTGCCTTTAAAACCGCAAGTGAGGGCATTGATCTACTGTACGCAGGGCACAGGCCTGGCTCCTTACGGTGGCCTCTGAGTTGAACCCAGTCTGCTTTCCCAGCTTCCTCTCCCATGAACTGGCTCCACAAGCACCTGGACTCAGTCCCCTGAACGTGTCTGGCCCTTCCAGGGGGCCCGTCCCCCATCTCCCAGCTAAGGAGAGCCTTCTCACTTCAAGACCCAGCCCAGACGGCCCTCCTCTCTGAAGCCCTCCGCAGCCCCTGGCTCTGAGTCAGGGGTTCCCCGCTCTTCACGTTCCCCTCCTTCTGCCTTGTTTCAGACTCTGTGCTTTACAGGCCTGCCTGGAAGGTGCCCCTCCCCCACCAGCCCTGAGTAACCCAAGGGTGAGTGGACACCTGTGTCCCTGCACAGTCCAGGACCCTCTCACAGCACGGACGTCTGCGGACTTAAATGGGCTTTGCCTTACGATGCCTGGTATCCAGATCTGCCCTCTCCCATCGAGCTGCGCTGACACCGATGACGCTAACCGACGGCCAGTCAGCCAACGCCCTGGAAGCACGTCCCCTGCCCAACCCAGCGGTTGTCTGATGCACAAGAAGCCAAAGCACCTCCCGCCAGGCCGGCCGCAGGGCAGAGCAAGGTGCTGCCCGGGCAAAGGCAGCTGGCGCCCCGTGCGCGCACGCAGCCACCCCTCGGGCACCACTTCTGGGTGTTGGTTCTCCCGGTCAGTCAATGTGGATCGCAAGGCCTCGGGCACTGCGAGGGCCTGACCACTGGGGCCCACCGCGGGGACCTCTAATGCCCGTCCGTGCTCTGCAGCTCCCCGACGGGCTGGCAGAAACCGTCAGGTCGACATCGCAGGTTGAAGGGACACCCTGCCCGACCCTGCTTGCTCCCTGTCCCCTTAGTTGGTGTGAGTCCCCAGACAGCCTTTGGCACTAACCCTCTCCCGGGATCAGCTTCCCGAGGGACGCAACCCGAGCCGGCCGGCCCTGGAGTGGTCCAAGGAGCAGGTGATGAGACGGGGTCTTGGTACGGGATTGTCATCACCCGCCTCACTGGCCATGAGGGCCCCACCCCGGGGATGGGTGGTGTGCGGGCGGACAGCCCCGGCCACAAGGCCACAGCCCAGTTGCTAGAACTTTCATGCTAGAATTTTCGCTGGGCTGGCAGGGGGAGAGGAATGTCCTGGCAGGTGAGAAGATCCAAGCGTGCGGAACGTGGGGGGCACAGGGGGAGGTGACTTCTTTCCTTTGCTGAAGGAAGCCCCAGAAGAGCGGGACTCCCCAGATGTCTCTGAGCTTCTGAGCCTGAGGCAGCGGCACACCCCTCCCCCTAAAGAGCTGGCGTCCCCAACTCACCCCCGAGGGAGCAAACAGGACCCGTGTCCTTCCCCACAGGTGCCCTCCGTCCCAGGAGACAGGGTAGCCAGCCGCCCCGGTTTGCTGTGGGACCTGAAGCGCTACAAGCAGGAGAGTGCAGGAAAAATGGGGAGAGGTGGTCAGCCCACTGCCAGGCCCCCAAGCAGAGCAAAGTCACCTCACAACACAGGCCGGGCGTGCCAGGCCTGGTGAGGGAGGAAAGGGACGAGCCCCTGCCCTCCCCCGCCGCCCAGGGACCGCAGCAGAGGTCGTGGGGCCCCACTGAGCGGCCAGAAACCAGGGGCTATGACGATGGCCGCCACTGACCAGGAGGCCTGACCCACCGAGCGGGGCAGGTGGTCAGTACCACACGGCTTCCCGGGGACTCGATGGATGGGCAACCAACCAAGATACAGTCTAAGACGGACACTCAAAAGAGCAAGGACGGACGGCAGGAGGCCGAGGGCAGCCGCCCCAGTGAACAAGTCATGATCCCTCGCCCAGGTTCTGCCCCCGAGCCAGTTCTCAGACGTGGAACCGCGGACCAGGGACGTGGCGGGTCCCCGGGGGAAGGACGCTGCAGCACCACGGCAAGCAGGCACTGGAATGACCCCCCCAGACCCTCCCAAAGGGACCTCGGGCTCCGCGCTGGGTGACCCAACACCGGGAAGCGGGACAACCAGACAGCTGGAGGCTGGTGGACACCGGGCCCAGCTTGACCCTGATGTGGGAGACGCGATAAACTCTGTCTCTGCGGCCGCTTCAGGAGGACCCCTGGGCTGGGGTTTCTGAGCAGAGGCTGTCACTGGTCCAAGGTACGCAGGGCCGTTCCCGAGGGTTTGTCAGTTGGTCTTCAGCAGGGAGAGGCTGCAATCCAGTATCCTCCGGAACCAGGCGCAGGGCGTAGTGAGATGTCTGCCGAGGAATCCTTCAGAACCTGGGATAACCCTTAAGGGGAGTGAGAAAATGTAAGGCCCAATGGTAACCCTGCACGCACTCCAGCGAGTAAAGGAGAAACGTGTAGAAAAAGAGCAGGGGAAATACGCCCCAGTCGTGAACTCGTGAACCTTCTTGCCTCCAGGTGATGCCTTATGGGCGTCCCTTGCTCCTGACTCTTCACATCCTCTCTGTACTTTGTAAAGTCGCCACAGAGAGCACACGGATACTCAGGAGGCGGCTGAACGGGCCCTACAGGCACAGAGCACATCAGTCCTGTCATCCAAGCCCTGTGACCACAGTTACGGGATGGCAACGCTCGCTCCAGACCCCCACCCCCGCACCCCCTCCCCACTCCTGAATCTCTCAAACAAGGAAGCTGGACCCATTCACTGGGCCACGGCCTGATGTCGGGAAGGCCCCCTCCAGCTGCGGAGGGCCTGGGGCCCAGGTCGTGGCTGATCTGCCCAGAGACTGAGGACGCTGAAGAGCACGTAGACCCAAGAGCTCAGGAGTGCCGCAGACGTGGAGATGAGCATCTCCCGCCCCCAGCCAAAGGCGATAGAACCGTCTGTAACGTGAATGCAAGTGGGGGCATCGCCAGAAGTGCACAGGAGGCCCCCTGTGCTGTGCCACGTTCCCTGCACAGGCACCACCCCGAGCAGTGGCGGCCAAGTGGCTGCTCACGTCTGCAGGTCCCCTGTGTGCAGCTTCTTCCCGAGGTCCTGCAGCGCCAGTCACTAAGACAGAATCAGAAACACCTGCGGTTCTCAGGCTGGACCCCTCGATCTGGGCCGTGTGGAGAGGGACACGGCCAACAGGAGCTGCCCAGGGGACAGAGGGGAAGGAGGGGGCAGGGGAGCACGTCTTAGAAACAGGCCAGATGTGGGGCGGCAGGAGGTAAACCGGGAGCTGGGGCAGAGAAAACAAGGCCGGCCGTCTTCCTGCAGCTGCACGGCTGCCCCGGGGCTTGCCCTGCGTGAGTCCAGGGCAGGGACTAAAGCCAGGCGGTGACCGAGTGACTTACCCAGTCAAGAAGGAGCCCTTTCTCACGGGCAGAGCGCTGGACGCCAGGGCACCGGCTCCTCGGGGACCACTAGCCCCAGGGGGCGGGCCTGGGAGTGGGCCGGCGGGACACGCCCTGACGTGTGGGGCACTTACAAGTCGGAGAGGGTGTAGGCGCATGCCGAGTCCAAAGCTGGCCTTCAAAGAGAGGAGGAAACCAGCCCCCAAGGGGCAGGAGGAGGCATCTGAAACACAAACAACCAGGGCGGGATTAGTACCCGGACCCCGAAAGGAGCTCCCACGACTCGGCACGAAAAGGACACGCAGCTCAGTGGAAAGATGGGCAAAAGGCGTCGCAGAGAGGAAACCAGCCCTACCAAGGAGGACACTAAGGAAACTGAGACTTTGGGTCGAGCCCGTCCCACACCGGTGGTGCCCCCAAACTGGAACCCTCTCCGGGCCTCAAAGACGCAGTTGGGGTGGGGGGCTGGAGGGACCCAGGCCACCGGGGACGAGAAGGGGACGCAGCCGCCAAGGCAAGTGCCCAGATGGGGCGCAGGGACAGTGAGGTCTGCTGGTGCCACGGGCGGGGGGTCAGAAGGGGAAGTGGACTCAGAGCAGGTGCCCTGGGCTCCGAGAGGAGACGATGTCCTGGGGGCACCGCCCCCCAAAGAGCAGTGGCGCAAACGACGAGGACTTCCTAGAAGGAAGATGGGGTGCCTCACGGGGACAGAAGCGTGTCTGGGGAGGAAGCGGAGCTTGAGGAGGAGACTCCCTCCTGGGATGTGGGCTGCGGCCCAGTCACAGGGGCCGGGAGGAAGCAGCAGCCCGAGCAGCGGAAGGCGGGAGCGGCCAGGCTGGAGGCCCGGCTGACACCCAGGTGAGCAGACAGGAGGGAGAGAAGGCCTGTTCCTGCCCTGCCGGGACCTTGCTCCTGGAGGGTGTGGGAAGCAGCAGGTGGAGAAAGCGTCACCGGGAAGTCAGAAATCAGATGGTTTTAAGGCTCGGCGCTGACTTAGCTGTACTGAAGATCAAGGCTGAGCTGCAAAGGGGTCCCTCTCCCAGGGGCAGCCACACACCGTCCCACGCCCACCTGCAACACGGCCAGGCCATTCCTCCTGCGCCCGCCCACCCGGCGGCGAACCGGCCTGGCAGCCGCTACCCCGGACCTCCCCCGCCCCGGGGGACCCGGGGCTCCCCGCCTCTCAGCACACACGGGAGGGTCAGAGAAGGGAGTCCTTACGGAGCGCCGTCACAGCTGTCCCCCAACCAGCAGCCACCGATCGCGTGCCTCTAGCTCACTGGGCAAGTTCTAGTCCTTCAAAACCGGGATTCGGGAGGAACGCCAGCAGCCCACCCACCATTCCCGGGACCCTCCCTCACGATTTGAAACCACTCCGACGAGGTTCTGGGGTGTCTGGACGCAGCTCGCAACCACTCCTGGGGCGACGAGCCGAGGAGGGGACTCCGGCATGGAGGGAGTTGGACCTGCTGATCGCTCAGGTGCCCCGCAGCCCCGAGGCCTCACATCCACGAAGGCACCCTCTGCTCCTCACCTCGGGGCCGGCATTCCTGTTTCCTCAGGCTTCCGCGAGGAGAGAGGAGGCCAGCTCGCTGGAAGAGAGAGCAGTGCTCTGTTGAGCCAACGTCCCCTCAGCAGCAGCTGTGTCAGGCGCCCGGCTTACAGGAACGAGTAAGAGCCTGTCCTTGTCTTCCCGGGACTCCTGGAGAGCAGCTCCAGCCCGGGAAGAAGAGCCCAGCGAAGGAAGGCAGCAGGAAGGCACAGGGCGCTGCCAGAGCCCCGGACAGGAGCTCCTGACGCTCGCGGCGGGCGGAGAAGGGGACGTTACAGTTGTGCCTGGGAGGAGGACAGGAGCTTGCCAGGACAAGAGGAACCAGGGCTCCAGGAGCGGGAACCGCACGTGCCAAAGTGTAGAGACGCGCAGAGCGCGTGCGCGCAGCGTGCACGGACAGCACAGGCACCCAGGGTGTTGGGCGACAAGGACGGAGAGCTGGGGCCACTCGAAGGCCCTCCCAGGGCACCAGGGGGGTGTTGGGGCTTAAACAGGAGAGGGCTCGGCAGGGTCTTCAGCCCGGGGTTGATGAGGACAGATGTGCGGTGTGACACGGAACCTATGGCCTGTGGGGCACCCACTGGAGGAGGAGAGACAGGAGGCGTCCCGGCCGGTGGGGAGACTCAGGTGACAGCAGCACCGGCCCTGGGTCACGAGGCCTGAAGTCAGCCAGTAGCAGTGGGGACAGAAAGAGGAGCATTTATTCTCATCAGGCACTTGGGAGGCAGGGACACCGGACTTGGTCACCAAGGAAATGGGACGGAGGGCCGCCTAAGCAAAGCAAGGAGGAGCAGAGCCAGGTGGGCGGCACTGAGTGGGCTGAGGCCCCGCCCCCCGTCCCCCCACTGGGAGGAAGAGGACAGGAAACAGCTCTGAAGGGGAAGTTGGCTTTGTTTGGGACATGCCAGGTCCCAGGCGCGACAGGAAACCGAGTGAGAAATTTTCTTCTCACCTCAGAAAAGGCCAGATAAAGACTGTCCCTCAGGACTCGGCCAGCAGTCCCAGGATGGCTTGGACGGGAGGTGGCCTGGGCATTCAGCCCAGAGGTGCAAGACTCAGCCCAGAGGCCCCGCCCTCCCCCTCCCCCCTCC
>NW_020172767.1:995886-1006962 GCF_003031525.2 Neophocaena asiaeorientalis asiaeorientalis
CTCCTCAGGCAAGGGACTCAAAAGGGCACTGCCTGGCCTCCGCCACTGAGCTGGCCTCGCCCACCCTCCATGGGTTCCCAGGGGCCCAAGCTCCATCCCTGTCAGCTCCGCCCCCGCCCCGCAGCTGCCCGGCTTTTTCCTCAGCTCGGCCCCACTCCTCCTCAGTTCTGCCTCCTTCTCCAGAAGCTCCTCCGCACCCAGCTCTTTCCCACACTTCAGCCCCAAATACTCCTCCCCCCGTTCCTCCCACCTCCGCCCTGCCCCTCCCCCAGCTCCTCCCCAGCTATTCGCCACAGCCCCGCCCCTTCTCTTCCGACCCGCTCCCCCGCCCACTTCCTGGTCCTCCTCTGGGTGCCGCTCCACGCCGCCGGTCTCGGACCTCCGAGCGGCATGGCCTGGCGGCTCCTACTCTGTCTCCTAGCGGCCGGAGCCTGCGGCAAATGCGCGATTGTTCGTAAGTGCGTGTCTACGTGCCTGCGTGCGTGCGTACGTGCGTGCGTACGTGTGTACGTGCATGCGTTCACCCCGGAAATAAGGAGCGTCAGCGCTTGCGGGCGCGGCTGCCTGTCACCGGTCCCGGTTCCCCGAGGCGGACGACCGTCCTTCCCGGTGGCCGCAGCCGGGCCGTCCCACCGCGCCCGCGACTCGCCCCGCCCACAAGGAGCCAGGACCCGCCGCGCCCGCGGACGGTACCTCCGGGCGGGAGTTTCCCGGGATCTGCGTCGGGGAGCGCGCGCGGGGCGGCCGAGGCTGCACCTTCCTGTCCCCTCCACCGCCACCGTGCCCGCCCGCCATCCTTCCACGTGTGCGTCCCGCGATGGGCTGGTCCACACGCACCAGCCGCCCGCAGTCCTGCCCTCCAAAAAACCCAGGAGTCCATTGAGGGTCACGGAGTATGGGGCTCTCCAGATCCTTCCCGCGTGGCACTGTGAGGAGAGGTGTCGTTTTCTCCTGTTGGATGCGGGAGCTGCTGGGCTGTAAGGTCACCATCACTCCTGTGGGATGGGCTTCTGTGCTGTGGGATGGGCTTCTGTGCTGCGGGCTGAGGCATCGTGGGGTCCCCGACCCAGCCGGGCGGGGACAGGGCCGTTGCCTTGATGAGCAGAACCAACCCTGAGGGAGGAGGCACGTGTGTTTCTCATCGGTTGGGCCCTCCTGGGTCCTGGTGGTCTCCGGTCCCTGCCGAGAAGAAGACCGTTGTGGTTCCTTGGCCGGCATTGCTGTCTTGTGGCTGATGACTTTTCTCCTTGTCCCTCTGGTTCTCGTGCAGGTGAAGACGCCCAGACAAGTGGAAGAGTGTTTTCTCCTCTGGCCACCAAGCAGGCACCCTCTGCGTCGAGAGGTAGGAGGGCACTCAGCCGCCTTCTTCCCGAGGGACTCTCCCCAGGGATTCCGCCCGCACGGTTCGGGTCCCGTGGTTGTGATCTGGTGGCGCCCGTGAGGAAGGGGCAGGCTGAGAAGCTGAGGGGCGGAAACCGCAGGCGAGCCTGGGATCCAGTCACACACCCCAGTAGGAGCCAGAGAAACGGCCAGGCCCCAGGGACTGGCCAGCCTCCCTCGTAACTAACCCCAACGCAGTGAGGAGGGCGACCCTTTGTCACCCGTCAGGTTGGCAGAGGTTAAGCGGGGTGATGATGCTCGGGGGCCCGCCAGTGCGTGAGGGCACGGCAGCCTCGCCCGTGGCTGGCAGAGTGTACGTGGGGGAGCCTTTGCGGAAGGCCGTTTGCTGGCGTGTGTCAGCATCTCGGGATGTGTGCCGTGTGACGCGGGCCTCCTCCGACCCAGGGCTTCAGTTAGCGAGTGTGTGGTCGTGTTGAGTGTCTAGAGGGGCAGAAAGTGCCAAGCAGTCTGTGAGTCCCCTTCGGCGGGGGAAGAGTCAGTAACCTGTGGGACAGCCGACGACGGGGTACCGTGTGGGCGGTGAAAATAGGACAGATGGAGACGTCCGGACATGAAGCAGTGTCCCCGAGGTGCTGTGAGCGGAGAAGTCATCCCCCACCCCCGCGTGCAGAGGTGTCCAGGACAGGGCTGACCCTCTGTGATCGCTCGCCCGGGCAGTCGTGTCAGAGTCCCACGGTCTGGGTGGCTTGAACTACAGAACGTATCGCCTTGCGGTTCTGGAGGCCAGAAGCCCGAGATCTAGGTGCCGCCGGTGGTGGCTCTTGTGAGGGCTGTGGAGGGAATCTGTCCCATCCCGCCCCCCTCACTCCCGGGGCTTTGCTGGCTCTCCTGTGTGCCGGTCTGTCTCTAACTGGCCCCTTTTTATGGGGACATCAGTCCTGTTAGAGGAGGGTCGACCCTAATGAGCTCATCGGACCTTGATCACCCCTGTGAAGACCTTTGCTTTGTAGGTAGGGTCACACTCTGAGGAACTTGGGGTTGAGATTCCAGCACGTGAATTTCAGGGGCACGGTGTGACCCCTAACGCTCTCCAAAGGCTCTGAGGCAGGAGCACACGTGGAACGTTCCAGGGATGGAAGGAAGGCCTTCATGGCTGCAGGGGGTGAATCCAGGGGCGAGGAGAGCAGGCAGCCAGGGGGAGGAGCCAGACCATGTGGAGCCTCATGGGCCCTGGAGAGAAATGTGTCTCCGCTCTGCTCGGGGCAAGGAAAGCCCTGGAAGGTCCTGGACTGGCTGCCTTTGCGGCCTTGTCCCCCGTCCTCACAGCCACGTGGAAGTGGAGGCTCCGTGCGGTGCCGTGACCCGGCTGACTTTCAGGCCCGCGGCTCCCCTGCTCCTCTGTCCTCAGCGAGCAGGGACCCTCCCCCCAGCCCCCCAGGTACAAGGAAAGCGGGCGAGGACGGGGGTGCGTGGAGTCAGGTCCCCTGGAACCATGCGCTGTCTCTCTATCCTTCGGCGCCTCCTCAGCTGCAGAGCGGGGTGACGGTAACCTCCCGGGTTATTTGAGGATTGAATACTATGATCCCTGGATGGTGCCCGTCCCAGGTCCTGGCGTGGAGATGGAGCACGCACCAGTGCCGGTAGTTCCTGCCGTCACGTATCCTTTCTCGGGCTCCGGGCCGGGGTGGAAGCGGTGGTGCGGGAAGGGGTGGGAGGAGGGTGGCTCCCAAGGCGCGCGGGGAAGAGACACCTGGCAGGGCCATGTGAGAGCCAGGGCGTCCCGTCCCCAGGGCCGAGCCAAGGTTGGTTGCCAAGGATTTGCACTCAGCAGCCCTGGGGTAAGATGGGGGATCCGCGGAGCATGGGCAGCGGCAGGGCCAGGGAGCTGCGGGGCCGGGGGCAGGGGAGAAGCCAGGCCCAGGACTGTCCCTGTCTGTGCCGGGAGAGGGCCAGAGCCCGGCCACTGGGCTGTGAAACCAAGGAGCCCTCCCTCCCTCCTCTCTGCCGCCCGGGGCCCAGTGCCCTCTGTCGTGGAATTGCCCACACGCCTCTCTCTCGCTGTCCCGGCCTCCCTTGTGAGCTCCCCGCGGACACCATCTGATGGACGGATCCCCCCGGTCGGCACCCCCTGTCAGCTGACGGGCGCGGAGACGGATGGAAGGGGCTGGCGCCCGGGGGGCCCACGGGGCTGAGGTCAGGCCCACGGGTCGTGAGCTCGGAGGCCGGCACGTCAGGCTGCTTGACCGTTCCGGTTCTGTGTTTCCACAGGCGCGTGAGGCCCTGGGAGCTCTGGGAGATGAAGTTCGGCTGCCTGTCCTTCCGGCAGCCTCATGCGGGTTTCATCTTAAATGGGGTGAAGACCCTGGAGACGCGGTGGCGGCCCGTGCTGAGCGGCCACCGGCACCGCACCCTGGCCGTCCACATCGCGCACAGGGACTGGGAGGACGCGGCCTGGAGGGAGCTGCTGGCCGAGAGGCTGGGGATGAGCCCCGCGCAGATCCAGGCCTTGCTGCGGGACGGGGAGAAGTTCGGCCGCGGAGTGATAGCCGGCAAGTGACTGACGATCGCCTCCCGGGGCTGCCCCCCAGGGTCTCACCCGGGGCTTTGGCGCCTCGTTTTCTTTTGAACCGGTCGGTGTGGGGTTAGGGTTCGTTTTCCTGAGGCACCTCGCCTTCGGAGGGGCCGGGGAGGTCCCCTCCCCGCCACTCTGGGCCTCAGTCCCCCTTTGTGCTCCGAGAGGCAGAGGCGGGTCCGGCTCTGCCCGTGGCGCCCGCCTCCGTGTGTGTACGTGTGCGCGCGCACGTGTACACGCGTGTGTGTGCGCGCCGTGGCAGAGCCCGCGGGAGGCAGCACGGCAGCCAGAGCTGCGTGTGAGGGGGACCTGGGGACTCGGGCTGCCCGCCCGGCTTCACGGGCCCGCCTCACCCCCGCCGCCCGCGGCATCCTGAGGAAGTCCCCTAAAGCCCCCGGCGGGGGCAGGTCCCACATCAACCGCTGGCCCCCGGTGGATCGCTCAGGGACCTGATTGCCCGTAGGCTCCCCGCAGCGGCGGCCCGGGGCCCTCCTGACCTGTACCTGCTGCCTGCAGCGGTCGGGCCTTGGTGGGGTCTAGGAAGTGCTCGGCCAGAGGGACCCAGTTCACCCCGGGTCCCCTCGATGACGTGGTCTTGGTCTCTAGCGGTCGTGATTTGAATCACCTTGTTCTCCATCTGTGTGCTTCTGCCTTTGTGCACAGGGCTGGTTGACATTGGGGACACTTCGCTGTGCCCGGAAGACTTAGGTCCCAACGAGGTCGCGGAGCTGGAGAATCGAGCCCTGCTGCTCAACCTGCAGCAGAAGTACCTGACTGCGCTTGCCAACCCCCGCTGGCTGCTGCGGCCTGTCCCCGGGAGAGGCGGGAAGGACGTCTTCCAGGTGGACATCCCCGAGCACCTGATCCCCTTTGGGCAGGAGGCCTGACCAGACTGGGCTCTCGAGAGGAAGGTGACCGAGAGACCGGCTCGTTGTGCCACCGTCCACTCACCTTCACGCCCTGGACGTGCACGTCTGGTTCGGTCCGAATCGGCCCTGCCCCGGGGAGCGCTGCCCGCTCCGTGCTGTTCACGGAGGCAGACGTGCCCACCTGGTGCAGGGGCGGGGGTTGGGCCTCTCCTTGTGCGATGCCGCTCTGGGCTCAGCAACAGAGTCTCGAGGACTTTGACCTTTAGGAAAAGATCGCAGTGCCACTCGTTTTGGCCCTGCTGGTTCTGGGTGGTTGAGAGAAATGTGTTTTGAGGGGACCGGTTAGCGTTTTCCCCTCTTTGGGCTGGTCAGAACTCCCAGATGTTTGGACTGCGCCTGGGGAACGAACGATGGGGGAAGGCCAGTGGCGGGCCTCGTGCACGCGGGAGAGGACCGCTGGCCCTGTTGTAAAGCGTCCCTTGGCTCACGAAGCGTGTGTGTTAGACGTGCTGCCCGGCCACTTCACGTCCAAAGATAGGCTCCTAAATACAGCTCTGACGGCAAAGTGAAAAGGGCTGGCGCTCGCTTTGTGGAAATCTCTTACTTCTCTGTGGGGTTTGGGGCCATTTGTCAGCAAGCTTTCTAGGGGTTGTCACCTCTGAAGGTGCTGGGCTGTCCCCCAGGTGTCGGCTGGGAAGGGCCCGTCTCTTCTGAGGCAGACGGCAGTGTGCACGCCTACCTTGGTGGGTGGGATGGCCCTCCTTTCCGGCGGGCCTCTTTGGGAGGCCCCTGGATGGTGGGCTGGACACACGCTCAGCTGCGGATCAGAAACTTGTGGCATCGTAGGGGGACCCAGGAGGAGGCTCCTTCTGCTTCAGGATGCATGACTAATGGAAGGTGACACCCCTGAGGTCAGGAGCCAGGCTGCGCTGCCTCCCGACTAGCAGGCAAGGCCCAGGGACCAGCCTGTCCTGGGCTGGCCTCAGCGCTCCCGAGCCGCGTCCCTGGCTGAGCGTGGGAAATGCTGCTGCTTCAAACGAAAGGGGACGGCGGGGACCAAAGCCTGCCGGGGCTGTGGGTTTCCAGCCTCGTCGGGCCCGTCCACTGAGATGTGTGAATAGTACGGACAGTTAGAAAGGACACAAGACTCGCACTTCTCGTTCGATTCTTCATTTACTCCCGTGGACTTTGGCTTTTCTTTATTAGAGACAAAAGTAGATTCTTGGTTATGAGATGGGGCTTTTTGTGTGTCCCCAGGGGCCTGCGAGCTCAGGGATCGCAGTGGTCCTTGCACTGTTCGCGGAGAGCACGCCTGCAATCTGAGGAGTCCCCCTACTCCTCGTCCACCTCAGGTACCTTGTTTGGGGACGTAGCTAAAAGGGCCCGCAGCAGGAGGGAGAGACAGCTGTTGTACAGAGACATCTCCGAGCCGTAAGCCGGGTAAAGCGTGGGGCTGGCGGGCAGTTCCCTGGTGCCATACCGGGGGCACAGAAGTGACATTCCAGGGAGTGCCCTGCCCACTCAGGCCGCCCTGCTCACTGGGGGGATGGTGTTCCCTGGCCCATTGCGCTCCACCGCTCGTAGAGCACGTGCTAGAGGACAGGAAAGACTGGGTAGCGCTGGGCCCCTGAGCACCTGGGGCTTTCTTCTGGGTGGTGGAATCGTTGTAGGGGATTTGTGGGGAGCGTCTAGTAGCAGCCACCGGCTTCTTTCCCTCTGGGGCTGTTGCGCTGGTCCCGGGCTGATCAGTTGCTCCCAGGTTGCATTTCCTCTGAATGTTCTCGATGAGCAGAGGCTTGTCTCTCTGAAAGTTGGAGTTGCAGAAGATCTGAAATGAAACGAATCACTTTAGCCATTCTGGGAGAAAATACCCACTCCTCCCCGCCCACCCCCGTCCATCATAATGGTCTTATCTGACTGTGGAGAAAAGGTCTCTTTAAGTTCCTGGCAGGTTATTCCGCCCTGGAGTGTGCGCTCCCTAGAGCTCCCCGAGGCGAGCCTCGGTCGAGGTGTTACTGTCGCTACCTGACATCTCGTGGCCTCTCGAGAGGGTCTGTAGGCACACCTGCAGGTCCCCTCTAAGGGGCTGTGGCTGAATACCACAGGCTCTACTTTCTCATCTTTCCTTAACTACCTTCTCACGTGAGGAAAGTTACTCTCGGAAATGAAACCCGTTCAGCACGTGGCCCATCTGGCCTCCCCGGGAGGTGTTCGAGTAACAAGAGAACATGGGCAATGGAAGGGCTTTCTACTTTACCATCAGCCTCTTTTTCCCTGGAGAGTGGCTGGTCAGGCATATTTTGCTGAATCCGTACCGGTTCATTTGGCGGATGAAAGTCGTCAAGCTGTCTGTGTTGAAAATCCTGTCTGCGCCTCTGCGGTGAAGAACCTCCCTCTGGAAGAGGTCTTCCTTGATGATCACCATATCTCCCTTGTCATTCCAGCGCACAGAGGTGAAGGCGGGATCCTCCACCATCCTCCAGAGCTTTCTTGGGAGGGAGAGCTGAAGAATACTCTGGTTGGCCACACCGCAGTCTGCGCCCTGTGGTGGCGGGTTGTCTTGGGAGCCGGGATCTGGGCTCTCGGCTTGGTCACCCTGCTTCTCCGAACTCTCCCTTGAATCCACATTGGGACGCGGAGACGCACGAGAGGGGACCCACGTTGCTGGCTCTGCATCAGCCGATGGGCCCAGCATGGCTGTACACAGCTCATCGCTACTCTGACTAGCCATGGAGCCAGTCTCGATTGGGAGCATTCTCCACCCGAGACCGTATCACTGAACTCTCAGGGCAGAAATGCCTTGGACCAGAGCGGGGATGCCCAGTAAATACTGTCCGCAAGATTCTAGAATCTCGGTAGTGGGGCAGCCAGCCACTCAAGTCGCAGTCTTCTTTATTGGTCGCGTGATGTCACCGAGGCGGTCTGGAGAGGGAGCCCTGGCCAAGTGTAGGGGAGGGGATGGGGACGGGGTCCCAGGCGCCTGGCTGTTTTTCTAAAAGTCTCGAAAAGTGTGGTTCAAGTTCCCGGGAAAGACTTCCGTCTGCCGCCAGGCACCTTGTTTCAAGGGGCCAGGCCCCGGATGGGTTGAGAAACGTGATCCTGTCTCCACTCCCATCCCTTGATGCTGGCTTCCGATTTGCTCAAGGGCCAGGCCCTGGCGAGGCGTAGCTTGGCTGCCACTGAGGCCACAGGGATCACGTGGGCCCCTGGCGACTCTCCCTCCCAGAGGATGGGGCTCCCTAGCGGGCTGGTTGGCCTAGCCTGAGTCGGTGCCCATCCCCCTTCCGGCTCTGGTCGCTTGCAGCTGCTCCTGCCAGCTGGTCGGTCCCGCTCAGATGGGCCCAAACAAAGGGTCCTGATTTCCTGCCTCCCAGGTCAAGCTGTCCCCACAGTAGGGCTGTGCACGACCTCACATTCAACTCGAGTGTTCCCCAAGCACCTCAGACACAGCCCTGCCCACGACGCCGCGTGGGAGGGCATAGCCACGTGCCCTCCGCTGGGCATCGAGCCTCCTTTTGGGCTCTGCCTGCCCCCAGACCTCATCCCTGTGCGGATCACAGAGGGATTGTCTTCAGCGTCCATTTCTTCCCGTAGAAGCCCTTCTCGTGGCCCAAGGGCGCTCACTTTTGGAACACCTGCGTGCGTCCTTTTCCCATCGCCTTCCCAGACCGTCGGATTCAGCCTCCCTGGAGGCTGCCTCGAAAGCCCTGTTTCCTTTCCGCAGTGGGGTGGTTTGGCTTCTGCTCCCCTCGATCCTGGCCTCCCACGTCCACCTTGGGTCTCCGTGGGTACTTGCCCTTTGAAGGACTTGATCTGGGGCTTCGGCGTGTAGCCTGTCCCATTGAAAGCAAGCATTTCACTGGTGCGCGCCCAGGCCAGCCCTGCTCTCCTTCCTCACGCCCGCCCCTGCCCCCCTCCAGATCTTGTTTGCTTTCAGCTTCGACGCTTTTGAACGGGCCTACGTGACACAGACTCAGTCCCAAGGTAATTTCCTACTTGCCGACCTAGACGTGACCGGGAGAAGCCCCCGTCCACGTGCATTTGGAAATAGATGAGGGTCTGGGTGTCGGACGCGCCGAAACCCGAATGAGAGTCGTCTGTCTTCACCGCAGGTGGGAGGATAGGATGGTGGGTTTGGTGATGCGCGTTCTCTGGCCGTTGTGGGCGACTTTGTCCTTCATAGTCACTGTGTAGGGGACAGAGCGGCACCTTGGAAAGGCCCGTCTGCGAGGATCCTAGGTCCCTGTCCCAGCTCCGCCACTAAGCAGGGTCATCTGCCCTCTGTGAGCGCCGCTGCCCTATTTCTGAAAGGGGAGAGCTAAGAGGGTGTGCGGGAGGATCGCCCGAGGTGCCTTTCAGCCTAAGGACTGGCATCCTGGATGGAGCTCCCGGGCCTAGATTCGGGCCTGCTCCCTGGTCTTTATGCTTCTAAACTGGTTTACAAAGCATTCTTCAGGTCAGTTCCTCCTGTAGGGACATGACCTCGGAGGCTGCGAATTTTGGTGGAGGCCGTCGGTGGCTTCTCGGAAGGGGCCCAAAGGCTGGGGCCTCCTCGGGCCGAGCCTGCCTGTGTGGCCTTGCCTGCTGCCCCCCTCCTCGGGCCCTCCCTCGCCCCCTGGGTCCCGTAGGAACTGCCTCCTTCCTGGTCCCCCTCCCTCCCAGGTGCCAGCTGGGCCCCGGCGGTGGGTTTGTGTGGCACCGTGGGGTCTTTCTCAGCCGGGTCTCGGGACCCTTCAGCTGGGCAGGCACAAGCCCTGGCGACGTCCAAGGCCTGCCTTTCCCAGCCTCGCCCTCCAGCCCCTGCCCTTGGCTTCCGTGCCCTGATGCCCCCAGCCCAGAGGCCCCCCAGCCGCTCCCCTCCCTCGCTGCCGCCAGGGTCTCGGGGTGTCTGCCGGCGTTAACTTCCCTCCAGTATCTGAGGAGGCTGCTGCAGGGGCCTTATCCCAGTAGGCACTGGGGCCTTACAGTCAGTCCCAGGCAGTCTCAGTCCCTCCCTCCCCGTGGCTCAGCCATGAGCAGCTCAGCAGGCCAGGTTCCCGTTGGACAGGAGGGCCCCAGGGCAGGAGCAGGGACAGGGCGCCGTCACACGGGAAGGTGCCGGGACTGGACGGAAATGCCGGCACCTGGCGGTGTCAGATCTCAACAAACCACAGACGAGCCCCACACTGTCTCTGCTTCTCCTTGGCACCTTCCTTTCTTGGGCCTGCTTTTTGTCAACTGAAAGACGCCGTGTGACACTGAGAAGAGCAATGAATCGCCAGTCAGAAGGTCAGCCACGGGCTGGGGTGGGTGGGAACAGCGTGTGCTCGAGAGGAATTCAGACCAGGGCTCTGGTCCCCACGCCGTCACTTACCAGCACGTGATCCTGGGAAGATTCCCAAGCCCTGTGGCCTCAGGTTCCTCACCCGTGAAGCGAATGGGTGTGATGAGCCCTGTCTCGGGCTGCAGGGATGTGTGTGAGCTACGTAGAGCGGCTCACAGGGCCTGGCGTCTGTTGGAACTTCGATGATTGGCAGGTATCTCTCATATTGTTCGGCCTCAGACCCTTCCCCTCTCTCCTCTGGCGTTTGGTTGGGCGGTTTCTTGTCCCGGTCATGTCAGAGAATATGCAGCTCAATAGGATGTGGAAAAGCTAATGAGCCAAACAAGATGTTTCATCAATAAAACTAAGGAAATGTTCCCAGTTAGAGGGTGTGTTAAATTCGGGCGCGGAGGGGTGTTCCCAGCGAGATACAACACGGAGCTCCAGGAAATAGAATCAAGGAACAAGGCTTTGCATCCCTCCCAGATGCTCTTCCATCCAGACCGTTCCTTTGCTTCATTTCAGCCCCGCCAGACATCGAGTCCTTGATTACAATTGCCAAAGTACAGTCACGATAACGATTAAAGCTAATTAGCACCTTGGGTTCTGGTTCCCCCAAGAACAGGGAAAAGAGGGCCTGTCCACGGACTTCTGGGCATCACGTCAAGGGAGTATGACCGCGTTTCTCCAGCTGTTGCATATATAACACCTACTTCTTCACTATGGTCAAGTGCAATGCGACCAGAGCCGGGACCCCTTCCTTCCTGCCCGAGTATGAGATTTCTCTCGGGTTCATCCGTGCTCCAGAAGGACACCTCACGGTAATGTCGCATTTCAGACTTTCCCCCCAAACCCAAGTCACACCGCCTGCAGGTCTGGCTGCTGCCACCACCCAGCTTCATCACCGTCACCTCCCCACAGAAGGAAGCCCCGCTTCCCAAAGCCCCAAACTGCCCTGGCTCGGGGCACTTAACACTCCAGGGCTCGCTCCT